>NC_142694.1:2588257-2739772 GCF_029641045.1 Salvia hispanica
CGAAGTTTGGCCGACTCAAATTGAGCTTAATCACAGCTCAGCCATATACAGTGTTTCATGCAATATCAAGAAGTATGGAGTCTAACCTAGAATTGAGCTTAATCACAGTTCAATAATCTCCAGCATTTCATGTCATATCAATAAGCGCATAGTCTATCCAACTCGAATCCAGCATAACCACAATTTGATAATCTAAACCACTAGATGACATTTACAAAAATACGAAGTCTCACCAACTCAAATTAAGCTCAATCCCAACATGACAATCTACAGCATTACATCTCATATCAACAACTACAAAGTCTGACCTAGTTGAATTGAGCATAACCACAACTTGATTTCTACAACAATTACGAAATCTAACCAGCTCCAATCGAGCTCAACCACAACATGATAGTATACAGCATTGATCTCATATCAACATATACGAAATCTAACCAGCTCGAATTGAGATTTACCAGAGCGTGATAAAGCATAATAGACTCATTAGCATAATCGATTAACAGCAAGCAAACGAGTTATTGGCTCATTCCGTCCAATTACAGTCACTATCCCAGAAATGAACATTTCGATTGAGTAAATACGCGATTAAGCTGAATAAGTGCTGCTAACATACGTTTGAGAGTTTCGCAAACCAGAGCAAATGTAGCCTTCTTGTTCCTAACGGAGGGGCCGTAAACGAGCGATTTAATTGAGCCAATGGCTCGCCGCCGAGCATCGCCCTGGAGCGCGCTGCGCAGCACCTTAGCGGCTTCTCTCCGGGCGAAGTAAGCCGACCGTTCGGCGTTGCTCTGCCGCTTCCCCGCCGGCTTCCCATCCTTCTCCGCCGGTTTTTTGGCAGTAATCGGTTTTCTCCGCGCCATTGCAATCGGTTTGATTTAGTAGGGGTTTAGCCTTTAGGGTTTTGTTTCAGCTAAAATCGCTACCTTGTTTCATTTCAGAAATATTTGGGAATTAGCGATTTTGATATTTTTTTCTGCATTTTTTTTGGATAGTCGGGTGAGGTTGATTACTTCGTTGGGTTTTATCTATGAAAACTATATTTAAATACAGAAACGCAGAACAATATCATGCGTAGAGCATTTTTAGAGCATCCACAATGGCGGCTAGCCGATTCGCGTCGCTAGCCGGTCGGCTAGCCGAACCATCGTAATCGGCCAGCGGCATTTCGGCGAAAAAACCGGCGAGCACTAGCCGATTTGTAGGCGCTGGCCGATGCGCTCGCTGCCATTGCAGGCTGGCGATCGGCGAGCGATCGACCAGCGCAATTTTTTATTTTTATTTTTTTTTGAAATTTTTTGAAACACTATATATACGCGATTTTAGTTTCATTTTCATTTGCACCACTTGTTTTAACGAGTTTTCTCTCTCTCTAACTTTCTATACAAGAGCAACATCGAGCGATGGACAACAACAACGAGTCCAGTCCGGCGACGAGCAAGTCCCAGACTCCCACGGTACCCGTGGGTTTGGATGGGGGCAGATGGGCGGCGGGTACAACATGTACCCTTGGCAACAATTGATGGGATTGATGGCGGGCGAGCAGGTGATGCCGGGCGGGAGGTAGGCCAGCGGCGGGCAGGCAATGCCGGGATGGGGCCCGGGGTGCAGGGGTCACCGGGGGGGGGGGGGGGAGGACACGGTGATGAGGAGTAGAGAGTGGCGGGGCTCGTGTGTGGAAGCCCGATTTTTTTTTTATTATGTACTTCTTTTATCTATGTACTTTTTTTTATTTAAATGAAATGAATGAATTTTTCCGTATATGTCTCGTAAATTTAGTTTCGTAATTTATCGTAAATTTAATTCCGTAAATGTAGTTGTTTTGAATTATTTTTTTTACGGCTAGCCTATTTGCTTAAAATGATGATGTGGCAGGTGGAATTTTAGTGCTGATGACGTGGCAGAGAGAGAGAGTGGCTAGCCTGTGGCTGGCCCAAAGCTATTGTGGATGCTCTTCGGTCATGGCTAGTTATTTGTAGGTCATACTAACCAAGTATGACCTAAAATGATCTTAACATGACATTAAACTCAAATCTTATAATATGACCTAAAACTGCTTAATTATGACCTTCCTTATTCTTGATTAATTATTGACCATTAAATCATCTAATCCTCAGGCTAAAATTTGAGCTGCATTTTTGGATTTAAACACATAAGTATAAATCACTAATAATTTAGTTAATACAAAAATGGCCTAAATGAAATATTGAAGAGTAAGAAATTGTGATGGAATATATTAACTTAAAACTTTTTTTACCTATTTAAAATGTTGATTAAGTACTATATCATATCAAATCCGTGATAATATTTCAACATTTGAAACAAAGTTATATTGTTTATTATTTATGCTATTGTAATTTGTAGTTGGAAATGTGCTAGAAACATTGACTAGTTCTCACAATAAAATGAAATAGTACTACACATAAGTAAGAAGTATGTTATGCATACAACATGTCAAATTATACCATTCTAATGTATTATGATTATGTATGACCTAAAGACTCCCTAAAAATCCAAGTAGAAATGGTCTTCAATTTTGACATCACATATTCCCTATTTGACGTTGAATATTATTCCTCTTACTCTTTGGGGACTGCCCAACTAAGTCAAGTAAACATAAGTATAGTATTTTTTCTTGAGTTCTCATGCACATTGTGAACTTCAATTTTGGGTAAATTATATGTATTGGTCATATAGTTTAATAACATTGAAGAAATTATTATTTGTAAAATGGATATTGAAATCAACTTTGCGTGGTATATGGAGTCTCACTTATTGTTTTATAAGGGTTATTTATATGTGACTTTTTAAATTTCTGTCAAATTATGATTTTCCATACCAATTTTAAATTTATTTATAAGTTATTAAATCATTGATTTGTTATAATTTTGCAAATAATATGACATTGTTTTAATTGGTCGTAAAATCATAACAAATCAATAATTTAATAATTTACAAGCATATTTTAAATTGATTTGCAAAATTAGATTTTAAAGAAAATTTATGGATTTACTGACAAATTAGATTTTTTCAATTCATACTCATAGATAAAGATAACATTATAAAATGACTTAACGAATTCTTATAATTTATTAAATACAACTTGAAAGTGTGAGTATAATAAAAAAAATTGTTATGAATTCATGCTCTCGACATTCTGTGAATCTTCTCTAGACGGCTAAAGATGTTGCATTCTTTATTTGGTAAAACGGTAATACATTTTGCCCATTGTTTTGTAAATTAGTCTTACTTAATCTGCTCTTAAATAAATTGGATAATATATTTAATCACAAGTTACCTAATCACGTATAGAACAATTATTGTTTATTGAAAAAAAACTTGTATCTAGAAAGTTTAATTTAATATTGCCAACAATTTTGGCATCATAGAAAGATCAACTGTATATCCAAGAAAGGAAGTCAAACACTACTACTAATTAAATGGCAATACGATATTATAAATTTATAATTAATTACGTGAATCTAAGCACATCTTTTTTCCGAGAAAATTCCGAAATAGTACAATAATCTAAATTTACCAGAGTATCCTTTTTTAATGGATTTTGGAGTTATTTGTTGTAGTATTATTTTTTACTAACGTTAATAATAATAATAATAATAATAATAATAATAATAATAATTTAGTACTTATATTTCTTTTCACCGAGTCCCAAAAATTATAAAATATAAAATTGGCATTATTTTGAAATAATTAAATGTTTTACTTCTCCATTCTAGATAAATAAGAAAACAATTGATATTTGACTACTTCAATTTTTTGAATATTTGAAGTGGACATATGGATTCTTTTTATTGATTTTCATAATCTTATCCCTCATTTTCACACCACAATTAATTCGTGTCACGCGTCCCCATTTAAATTTTAGCATACGCAAAATAAAAAGAACAATAAAAGTATGCTCAGAACAATAAGAATTGACTTAAGCTCGAGTCAATTGGCCTTCATACGAGATTTCTATTTTAATAGTAGTATACTATTATGTTTCATTTTGCTCTTTCAAGTTTCAGTAACGGTATATTCACATCATTAATGAAATACTTATTCAAAATATAGAATCAACCTCATCTAATTTTCCAGGATAGAAATCCACGAGTTCCATCCTAAAACTAATTGGTGATAGGAAGAGAGGCTCATGAGACTTATATACTAGTTTCAGTTTTCTCTTGACACTGATGTGAGATAGTTATATTTGAACTTTTTTTTAATCCATTGGACAATCGGCCCAATTTTTTTTTCAATCGGTTGGACCACTTGGCCCAAAGTTTTAAGTCCAGATATACTGCTAGGTCAGTCGTTTTTTCGGTTTCGGCTCAGATATACTGCTGGGTCAGTTAAATTTGATCCACAGTCGGCGACCCGCTCTGATACCATAATAGAAATCCACGAGTTCCATCCTAAAACCAATTGGTGATAGCAGGAGGGGTCCATGAGACTTATATACTAGTTTCAGTTTTCTCTTGACACCGATATGAGACAGTTATTGTTATATTTTTAGTTTCAATTGCCAACATTCTATAATTAAGATTAACTAAACAGTAGTAATATGTTTGGACCACTAAATTTATATCAAGAAACATTACGAAATTAGATCACGGTGCTAGATCGTTTCCTTCCTAACCACGCAACTCGTATGACCCGCCCGCTTGTATGAAACGAGGATTCTCGGTCTTAAGCACGAGACCACAAGCATAATTACCCAAATAGGAACAGAGAATTCAAAAAGTCTACGCACAAGGTCATCCTTCATGTGCCCCATTTACACTTCACACCAATCAACTTCATGTTAGGCAGCATACGTTGGGGCCGGGCTGGGCCAGGCCGGGTCGGGTCGTCTGTCCTAATATTAATAAGTATTCACTCAAGATTCCATTAAATAAACTTATATCACAATATTATGGAGTATAAGCTATAAAAATCAATTATACAAAAAGAGATTATATTCTAAATACATATAACAAAGTTTGATTGACGAATAAAAAATTAAACTCAAAATCAAGAAATTGATATTGATTATAGAAAAGTAGAAATACAGAAAATTTAAAATGATTCACAAATGACCGTGTGACTAAAAGTCACGAATTCTAATTCTAACCAACGCTATTTAAATCGAGTTTATCATAAATAGAATTTTACTTTAGCTTTCAATCTTTCATACATAATATTGTTTGACATGACAGCTTAAGCTCATCCAAAATCCATGATAAAAATTGTTATTTTAATAATTGTATTATAAGCAAAATTTTATTGCAATATAATGGATCATAATTAAATTTTACAGCCAAAAGTGATTTTATTTTAAATAGATTAGCCCTACATATACCTTTGCCGATTATGATACGCTATATGTCCTAAATTTAATGAGACGTATATACTATAAGGTGAAAGAAAATAAAGTATGATATAAAATAAAGTATTTGATTTTAGCAAAAAAAAAATGACAAATAAAAAGATGAATTGATTAACATAAGATGGCAAAAGTAATAACAACTGAGATAACACCGTGTGTGTGAATTGATCTAATAGTAGAATTATTTATATCTGATGCTAAAAATTTCGAGTTTCAAATCCATTTTGATGCGATCTTTAAATATCTCGCCTAAATAAGTGGGGTGATGAATTTCAAAGGCCAGTAAAACACAAATACTACTTCACATCACAAGACAAAAGGTCATAATCACAAAGACAATTAAGATGGCCCATTGCATTACCTTAGCCACCACTGCTTATCAAGTCTCAAGCAGCAACCAAGAAACTTCTCTCCCCATAACAAGAAGCTCACCAAAAAAACACACACACACAAAGTATTAATATACCAATGCCCCTTGCACAAACTCTATGATCATCATGGCTGATAACTACAACAACACAAACATCTTTGGCTCCGGGCACTCCTCAGCACTTGCTCGTGGCCACGAGCCAGGCTTTGAGGCCTCGGATTTTTCCAACATTGATGATTGGCTTGATAATGTTTCCGCGGATTTCTCCTCATTTTCTCATCTAATGGGCTACATGCCTAGCCAGCACGAGGCCGAATCCGGGGACACGAGCTACACGAGTAGCTTCTCCGGGGATGCTACGATCAACGGTGAGCAAATTAAGCAAGATTTTACATATATAGCATCATATTTTTTTTATCACAATGTTGTTTGATGAATTTGTTGTCTTTTTTTTTTATCAGGAGAGATTGGGAGAGAGAGGGAGAGGAAAGGGAGAGGAGAGAAAGTTGCTTTCAAGACTAAATCAGAAATTGAGATATTGAATGATGGATACAAATGGAGAAAGTATGGCAAGAAGATGGTGAAAAATAGCCCTAATCCAAGGTAGGTTTATAAATAAATGTGTATATATATTAGGATAAAAAATTCAATTAAAATTGGATTTTTCGTGAGAAATAAGAATGACGAACAAACACATAAAAATCAATGAACAAGAGATCGAGTTAGGAATAAAAATAAAAAAATTCGCCCCCATCAGAATTTAGGAGATACATCATATAGATCTTCGTGATTAAAGTATTGAAAATGATTCTCATTTCTCATTTACATAAGCATTCTCATTTGATCTATTTCTTATATATAGGAAATAGTTCAAATGAGAACCTTGTGACAATAAATAACTAATTTTGACCCTTCAATTATGAGGATCTACAAAGAATTCACATGCAATTTTAAGGATTGAAGTCACATTAATACAATTAATTTTATAGAATGTGGTGTTCTCATGAAAAATGTGATTTTACTATACCTAAAAGAAATTTGGATCTTGTAATCATGTAGGAATTACTACAAATGCTCGGTCGAAGGATGTCCGGTGAAGAAGAGAGTGGAGAGGGACAAAGAAGATCGACGATACGTTGTGACAACGTACGAGGGAATCCACAACCATGAAGGTCCAACAATTTAGGATTGTATTTGTCAATCTAACTTATTTTTCATGAAATTAATGTTGAATTCAAGTTAGTGTTTTTTTTTTGAAAGCTTTATCACCTGCAGCTCAAAAAGGCAGCGTAAACTAAGTAGAAAATGCAGGTTTTGCTTTTTTTTTCATATGCTAGCATTGTACTTTTACTTAATTAGCATTTGATATACTCATTGATGAATACTCATTGATGAAATAAAATATGAGATCCATTAAGTTTTAGTGGTAAAACAATCCTTGTAGTAGACCTATTTATGTAAATTCTCGATTTAATTTATCAAATAGTAGACCTACTTTTTGGGCGTTCAAATTTTTAAAAAAATTGAATTAAAATAGATGGAAGATTTTGTAAAATAAAATAGTATATTTTTTTTGGACAAGTTAATGAATTGTGCCACCTTCAAAAAATTGAGATATGTAATGGCGAATATTTGAAATGAAAAAATGAGCTATTTAATAATGAGAAATATATATAAGAAATCAAGCAACTCATTGGATTGGATGAGGTCATGATAGACCTAGAATATATATTTTTCATTGTTATCAATTATATATATATTGGAGACCAGGTCATACACACCATATAAGTATTAGGACATTTTATTGTATATAAAAATAAAGAGACGTGCCATTTAAAAACAAACAATTGATATCTTTCTGGTTGATATGGTATTGTATATCATTCTTTTTATATAAATACAAATAATATATATTTATGGTGTCTAATTTATGTTTTATTCTACCAGATTCTGGTGTTCTATATTGGTTGTATAAAATATTAGTGTGGAATTTATAAGCCAAATGAATTCTGTTTTTCTTTTTCTTTTTTTTATTTGATTTCATATTTAATCTATTGAATTGTTGCTTTTGTTTAACTACTCATTTACTCACACGTGACATCGAGATTACTGAGTGTATTATATATCGTCCCACACGTCAAGTTGAATAAATGACTACGACTCAGTTGGATGAGATCAATTAGTTCTATTGATTTTGCTGGCGATGCAGAACGAACTAGCTCTATGACTAGCAAATTTATTTTTTAAAAGCGAACAGAATAGAATTATTTTTTTTAAAAAAAATTAAAGAAGGTTCAATTCCCACGTGGTTCTTGGTCAAACCAACTATTCTCTTGCCAAAGTAATAAAGAGATCTCTTGCCAAAGTAATCAACTAAACTGAAATAAGCTATGAATATTAGTAATTAATTACTTTAATTCATGAACGATCAACAGATTCAAATGTATCCGTTTACTAAAAGAGTCAATTGTCAAATGGAATTTAGACAATTGGTGGGGAGGATAGCTTTGGACGTGGCAACATATAGACTTCACAAGACTAACAAACCAAGTCTATTCAAATCTATTAAAGTCTAAAACTTAGCAAAATTGGAACTTGGCGACTTAATATTACGTTTCAAAGTTAATAGGAGTGAGACAAAATTGATAATTCAAATAGGTATTATCTCTATTATTTAATACTACAACGTGGGATATGGGTTTTTTGTGATTAACTATACTTTTATAAATTGTTTAATTTGTTTTGATTAACTACAATTTTATAAATTAGAATTTGAATGAGAATAACTAGAGTTGTATTTAAATATAAGTGTAATACTTTCCTTGTTTACTGTAATTAAAAACTACAAATCTCAATTTACATTTTATGTATAAATTGAATGAATAAAAGAGCAAAGCATTCATTATAAATGAATGAAAAAAAGAGCAAATCATTATTAATTATATTAGTAATAAATTTAAGGTATTAGGATAAAACTAAATGCACGTACAACATTAAATGGACAAACCACAACGTCGCTCATGAATGGTATTCGCGTAAAGTTAGTAGCATAACATTTCTCACATACGGGTCTTGTGGCCGGGGATTGCTTTCTCTGTATTTGGCACTAAAGAATCCTAACTCCCGGATTACTCGAATTCGCGAATCAACAACACAAAAGTAACGTGGACTAAACTACGACGATGTTCGTGAACGGAAATCACTATTTTTTTTCCTTGCATAAAACATTTGATATTAAGAATCAAGAATGTTGCTAATGCTATAAGCTCGAGTGAAATGTAACATTTTTTTTTTTTAAAAATATTAACTCCTATATGAAGAAGGAGATTAAAAATAAACTCCTAAGAAAGGAGGAAATTACAACTGATGTCAAGAGGGCTCAAACTCGGCACCTCATACATTGATGTCTAAGCTCCTTGCCGCTAGGACAAAGGCTCTGGACAATTTTAGTGTGGGGTTTAGGGTTCAGGGTTTAGGGTTTTTTTGGCGTTTTGAGGCCTTGCCCGGGCATTTTCTCTGTGGTCGGGCGTTTTACTTGTTGGACTGCGCGGCTTTCGTAAAACGACCATAACTTCCTCATCCGGGCTCCGATTGAGGCGTGTAAGGTACTCACGCGAAGCTCTTTTGATGATGAAGACAATGATGGTCTTAGAAGAGCATTTGGACACCATCTTGATCTGGGATGGTTTCAGTACGCACAACAGCATTGTACTCCTTGTGCATCCGTTGAACACCAAGAAATGGAAAGATTTCCATAAGAGGAACATAACCTCCTCGATCAAATTCATGAGCGCATTTGTCTGCACCAAACAAGAGAGAGCTATTGCCGCATTCACCATCTCCTTGTAATGTACGAGTCATAGTGAGCTCTGAAACACCATTCAAAGCATACACATTCTCTACGAGAAATCCATGTTCATCGCTGGAACCGATCCTGAGAAAGGGAGAAACTGACCTGTTCATATACACGTTAAGATAGAGTGGATGAAGGGTCAGATCCTCAGAGATAGGGACCTTTACTTCCCCAAAATCGGCGACCCTGTCCTCCTCAGCCACATCGAAGCTCGAACCTTCGAGCTGCTGCTGCTCGATATTATTGGACATTATTTTATCATCATATGTATTCTTGACTTGCACAGAGGATACAATTATGCTTCTCCATAAAAGAATTATCCACACCGTGTGATTGTGTGTTTTTTTTTTCAGATAACCATCATCTTGCTTTGTTAGAAGACTCCACCAATATTACTTGACCTCCTTCAGTATTTTGTACTAAAACAACCACAAAAGTTAGATGCAGATTTTGGTCAATGGCTCTACACAATGAAATCTTGAACCAGATAGAAGAGAGGATTCAACTTTAGGTATTTGAGCTTCTTTAGCAAGTACTAATACCTTCAGTCTACAAAAACGCTGCTGCAATATTTTCTCTTTCTCCTCCTGGCTTTCCTAAGGATGCGTGCAGCTTCTTTTTTTACTTCGTCTGTTGAATACTTATCTATTTCTTACAAAAACAAAAGTCACAGTTTGAATCATGATCCAACACTAAAATGGTTTATGCACAATGAATTTATGATGAATGTTAACACAGTTTTTTTTTTTTTTTGGCAGCGATATCATATAACACTGATTGTCGAAAAGTCTTCAATCTCAAAAATTTCGAACTCTTCAGCTGAAGGAGTTTTCGAATTCCTCTTCTATTCCAAAAAAGATTTCTTTTGTGTTCTCTAAAGTCTAATTTTTGCATAATATGTTCTTTCATAAAAAGGGTGCATTTTTGCAAGCTGTTTGAGAATGGAATGGAAAGACGAGTTGAGGAGTTAAGCATTTGATGTGGGCTTTCTTTTTAAATAAGGACTATGTCCCAAGTATGTTTATTAAATGGTGCAAAATATGTTCAGAAATCTTGTGTCACCAGAAACAATTCTTGGGCATTAATGAGACTAGTATCTACTCCCGTGCGATGCACGGTTCAATTAATTTTATGAAAACTAATTTAATATATCACTTTATCATCACTCGAATTTGAAAACTAAAAAACTAAACTTGCGAAAAACCTAACATCTACAAAATATTTACAATAGGCATATATATAGACTGCATATGTATTTATTCTAAAGTTTTCATCCTACTTTTTTCTCTTCTAGAATTCTCTACTTTTTTCTTATATATTCTACTTATTGCTAAATATTTCTATTATAAATTATCTTCAAATTTTAATTACAAAAGTCAGGCTTATTATTTATTTGAACACATTCCGTATAATAAAAATACTAAAATAAGAAGACGATGAAACACTACTCAGTTGACAAAACATTTTTTCTCAATTCAATAGGTTAGGAATTCAGATCATCACGAGAATTAATAGGAAATCTTTACTGACCATTTTTTTTGGAAAATAAATAAAAGATGTGGATTAAGTAGGTTTAAGATGGTTTTCTCAATTTCATATACAATTATACTTCCGCAAGTTACAATTTGTATATTTAATACTCCTATAAATTTTTCTTATTAAATAGATGTATGAATAGAGCATTAATTAAGTATAAAATAAAATTATAATATAGTAAAATTAATCACAACTAATAAATATAATGTCAATCTAGAGTAATTTAAGTAAAATGTTTAAAATTATATTAAAACAACAAAAACACATATATTGATTAAAACGTTTTTGGATTAAAAAAAAACAATCTTATTTAAACAATACAAGTAAAATTTAATGTCTAACACCGTCAATTTGAAATTATTAATATACAATTTATAATGTTCAAATTATGGAAGCCATTGTCATAGAAAAATATAATAAATATAATTTACCTTCATATTTTTATCAATTTCAAAGATCTACTCCGTCTGTCCGCTATTAAATGTCTCATTTTTCCTTTTTCGTCCGTCTGCCAATAAATGTCTCATTTCACTTTTACCATAATTGGTAAGTGTACCTTACATTCCATTAACTCATTTCACTCACATTTTATTACAAAACCAATATATAAAAGTAAGTCTCACATTCCACCAACTTTTCTACCCACTTTACTTCATAAAGTCAAACAATTTCATAAAACCCGTGTCGGTCAAATATGAGACATTTAACGGCGGACGGAGGGAGTAATTTATTAAATTAAATAATAAATTTCATCACATTAATCCAAGTCATCACATAAATCTATAAGAATTTATTATATCATATATGTCTCCTAAAAAAATAATCATGTAAACCTTCGCCTATATAATTGGGTCAACTAATTAAAAAATGTATTGCTAACAAACAATTTATTAGTTATAGTAACTTATTCATATTAAAACATTACCCACCGGCGCAAATGCGCAATCTATTCCATAAGCCAATTTTTCACCATCTACATGTAATAATTTCAAACAAAAATCAACTACATACCCTACATTACAACTTTTGCTATTTCGTTGACTTAGGTGCTCTTTTTGCATGAAATATGTTGTCGTTTCTTTTATAAATTATGGCAAATGACATATTGTTACCCTACATTACAACTTTTGCCATTTCATTGACTTAGGTGCTCTTTTTGTATGAAATCTGTTACCGTTTCTTTTATAAATTATGGCAAATGACATATTGTTCAAAAATATAGCTAAAGGATTAAGATACTTTTACTCGACATTAATTTATAATTTAGTGGATATTAATTTATAGTTATACCAAATTAATGGCATTAACATCCTCCATTTGACTACATAGTATATAAATCTGTCGCCGTCTCCTTTATAAATTATGGCAAATGACATATTGTTCAAAAAAAATAGCTAAATGATTCAGATACTTTTAGCCGACATTAATTTATAGTTTAGTGGATATTAATTTATAATTATACCAAATTAATGGCATTAACATCCTTCATTTGACTACATAGTATATAGTTATACATTTAATGGCATTAACATTTCACTTGGCTACATAAATTATAAACATAACTTATTAAGTAATATTTATAATTATTCCCAAAATTTATACTTATTCAAAATATTGGCCATAACTCGGCTTTTATATATGTATGTATAGATGTCACAACGCATACATCAGTTTTAAGTCAGAGCCAGTTAATTTTGTCCGAGCTCGATCTAACTGCGATTGTTCTTCCTGGCCGGGATCTTCAGCTGCAAAATGTGGAGATCATTGTAGCAGATTTCTTGTTAGCACACTTTGAATGGAAGCTCCATATGACAGTATTATCCATTGAAATTTCGAGGTACAAAATCCTACCCAATTTGAGTACAAATGACCAGTTTTCGAACAAATGAGTTTCATTTTTATTGATCTCAAACAGTAAATGCAGGAATGCAGGATGTCAATAATGATGACTGGATCACTAGATACTTCTTCACTTGAATCAACTCCTATACTTTCAGGGGATTTTCTGATCATATATAATTCTTTAAAGCAAATTTCTACATATGAATTTTCTTTCATTTGCATTTTCACTGCATATAAGTGATTCTATCGTGCGGGACGACTGTCTGTAGTTTCTATGCCCTTGCCAACCAAATCTAAGGGATTCTGAAGTAAATCTAACGGAAGGCTTTAAATGGCTAGGTACTTGAGTTTGATAAAACCAATAATGAATCAACTTATGGCAAAAGAGCTATCGAAGAACATTCTTCACTGCAGTAGAAACGGAGAAGAATGGATGGTCAAGAAGAAATAGAAGAGCTACAGGGCAACAGATTCATTTTCAGACTACAATACAAGAATCAATGTAGCAGATGATGTAATTTTCCATGAAACGTGGCAATGTTCTCGTCTTCATCCTAATCTCCGAAAGAGGATTATGTGTGACTTTTTACATAGTTTTCACTTCTCTTTCCATCCTAATCTCCGAAAGAGATGGCAGCAGTAAGACGAAAAAGGTTACAAGTAACGAAATTATGATCGTCACAATGTATGAATAGAAGAACTTAAACGGGCTTGATCACAAATTTAACCTATACGAATAAGAATCAGGGCCAAGAACATAACAATCTAACATCTCGAACCTATCATCTTGGATAACATATCCCTTCTAACAATTTGTCAGCTTATTCGAATAAGATTAAAATCCAATTTTCCCGTTCTTCAGCAAGAAAACTCCCATATAACACCACCAAACATGGCCCCAACCACCAGCTCCTCTCTCTACGAAGTTTTGATACCTTGATTGTCTTTGAAGTCTCAAAAAGAATAAAGTGGTGTGAATTCTATGAGATGCTCCTACGTTCAACTACAATTTGCTACCTAGAAATGCTACTACAATCGAACTTTACAGCTAAACATTCCTTTCTTATAAAAGATATAACTTGAATCCAACTCATTTTCAAGGCTCGCGATCTCAAAATCACACAAAGCATGTATACGATAAATAACAACTTCTAAAGCTACAAAGAAAATCCAGCATCCACATATAACTCGAATCAAACTCACTTTCAAGGCTCACGGTCTCAAAAACACACAAAGCAAGTATACGACCAATAACAATTTCTAAACACTACACAATCAGTTCTAATCAATGATCTAATCCACAAAAGCTACAAAGAAAATCCAGCATTCACCTCAGTAGGAAATAAAATCACTAAGAAACACCAGTTTTGCTCTTGAATTCAGCCTGATCAGTCAAATCCAACACCACATCAGCTTCCAAGAACCTACTTAGATGCTTATTGTCCAAATGTTGCTGTAAAAAAATATAATTTACAAATTAAATTAAAAAATATATACATTTACTCTACTCCATCACACAATTTCACAATTTCATCCCAAAATAATTGAATTCTTGCTGAAAAATAAAAGCTCACAGATAAACACTGCCTGTATTTCTCCCACTCAGAAATGCACCCTTCTTTCTCCCACTGCCCTTTCAGGAATTTCTCCGAATACCATCTGTGCATAAAATGTTGGAACCAAATTAGGTCATCAAAACCCTCAGCAGCTAAACAATTCCAAATTTTCTGAAATTGAATTGTATTAATTGAAAAATCAAATATGGCAGCGAGAAAAAGATTGGATTTTTACCGGTTGAAGCAGTTGTGATACGCAGTCCTGAGATGGGCACAAGGTGTAGTTGCTGAAGAAGAGGAGCGATTACTGTCCCTCAAAATCCCCATTTTCCAATATCACAGTTTTTTAATTTTATTATAGCATCAACATCCTTGAACTGATAAAAATAAACGTTCATAGAAAATTGCCTTATTATTCTAATGGGAAATTGGTCTCTAAAATCATGAACTTTACCTAAAATTTGGTATTTTCCATAAACTTTGAAATTGGTATATAATATCACGAACTTTGCATTTTGTTTGGTATTTCCCAAACTCACTCAAATAAGATATTTTCATCAAAACCGTGATATGTTTTATAATATTTTGAACCACTTTTTAAGTTCATAACATGTAGGATAAAAAGTTACGTTGAAAATCACGTTGATTTAATTGTGTGAAGTATGATGAAAAAGCCTCGTAAGTTAGTCAAATATAGTAATAGACATGCCGTGGGAAATACCAAACAAAATGCAAAGTTCGTGATATTATATACCAATTTCAAAGTTCATGGGAAATACCAAATTTTAGACAAAGTTCATGATTTTAGAGACCAATTTCCCTATTCTAATCATGTTTTTGTTAAGATTTCTGTTGAATACTTTTCTGCTTTTTTTTTGTGCGGACTATATATTGGGCCGAAACAAATTTAAAGACCCGACCCGATTCGAGCCAATTGAGGATTGATATTAATGCTATTGAAAATAGTCTATGAAAAAAAAAGTTCTAATTGGGTTAATTAAGGATCAATCGAATCTCTTTAGACCTATAGATGTGAATCATGAACCGTCCATGACTCTATAATCTCGTAAATTCAATATAAGTTCATGCCATTAATTATTTATTTTCATAAGTTTGTGTTAAAATGACAACCCCTTTAAAAATGATACCGTGATACCACTTATACAGTAAGATTATAAACGCTACACAGCAATATTACAAACACTACACAACAATCTATAAATTGTTGTATAGTGTGTCGGATATTGCTGGACAAGAAAAAATATTGGATAAAGACCAACAAATTGTTGGCCGTCTTTTTCAGATTTTTTTTTTGCCACGTAACAGCTTATTATTCGTCCACATATACAAATGATTAGCTAAGAATGGTGATATGGTGTTATTTTAAGGGATAGTGGCACCCTAACATGCCCCTATTTCCATATCTTCATTTTTATTATTAATTATTTTTTGCTAAAGCCAAAAAATGTCTTTTTTTGGTATATAAAGAAAACCACGTGGCGCTACAACAGCTCACACACGACACATCCCACTATTCAAGGCTGAAGCCAACAAATTTAATTTTATATATTTTAACAAAAAGAAAGAAAAATAAAATCTATTTCAAAAAATTGAGAATGGTGATTTTGTTGGGACAAATAAAAAAATAATAATCTTACATACGATAAAACATTAGTAATTTATATGATTCTACATTTTAGTAACTACAAAACTGTATAAATTAAATGGAACCTTGCATCATTTTATCATACTCCATAATATGAATCAAAAGATATGTTTAGTAGATTTTTTGTTCTCAATTATTACAAAAATGTTGAAGCAAAATTTTCACTATCATAGAATTAAACAATACTTCATCTATTTATACAAAAATAGATTTTAATTGTTCAAAAACATTACACTTTTATTACATGTGCAATCCTAATTTTCCAAGTGCAAACAAATCGAAACTTCATTGCTATTTTTATTTTAAACTCAATTTTAAAAGTCGTGAACTTAATTTTTGCAAACATGTAAATATAATTCGTGGCGGATTATTTGCAACAAATAATAATCATATTTATATAAAATAATTGTATAAAAAAATTGCAATTCTATCTGTATATATTGGCTTCGGTCACAAGCAAAGCAAACTCCTCATTCATTCACAAGCAAAACTGAAACAATTTGTACAACTCAACAATGGCGGAGCAGAATCAGGATTACTCACAATTCAGAGGCCAGCCGCGTCTCCCTAAATTCGCAAACCCTAAGCGCTACGATCTCAAACTCAAGCCCGATCTCGACAACTGCAAATTCACCGGCGTCGTTCAAATCTCCGTTGACGTTGTCTCAGACACTAAATTCCTCGTGCTTAATGCCGCCGACCTCTCCGTCAACTCCAAATCCGTCACCTTCGCGTCTGCGAATAAGGTATCTCTGCATAGATTGGACCGAAATCGTTTAATTTTTGTTTTTTTTGCTAATTTCAGTGTTTTCATCTCTGTCTGGGGATATGTTTATCTCGAATCGAAATCAATTGCATTGACGAAAATGATGAAATTGATAACTGGATAAGTATAAATGAAATCGATGCGAATAATTGTACTAAAAGTTTTTGAAGGTTTTTTGGTGTGTGATTTAGTGGAATCCATTTTTAACTGTATGATCCTGTAAGGTGTTGCTACTTGCTAGGGGAAAGTTAAGTTGGAAGAGAATCGAAAGAAGTCTTCAATTTTTCATACAGTGGACCATTATATGATCTGATCATTTGGTTTTCATGGTGGTGGAACTTTTCCTTAGGCTTCTCATGCATAAAATTTTTCATCTTGGACGGGTTAAAAGTTAGTTTTGTTGCTCGAAATTCCAGGTTTTGGAGCCTGTGGAAGTGGAATTATTCGAGGAGGATGAGATTGTGGTTCTGAAGTTCAAGGAGAGTTTGCCGATTGGTGTTGGGGTTCTGAGTTTGGAGTTCGAGGGTACTCTAAACGATAGGATGAAAGGATTTTACAGAAGGTAATACACCTTTTACATATATATGTTAGTTATACACTTATACGGAATTCATGATTTCTACATACTGCGTAATTATACAGACAATTCTGAGTGTGTGTTTATAAATTACATATTTGGGCTGATTTTTTTGTTATTATTATGTTTTGATATCTTTAATTCGTGTAGGGAGAAATCATAATTTCTTATTGTGTCTACTGCTCTGCATTGTGCTTTTGGATGCATAATGTAGGTTTCGTGAAATTCTTTTGATGCACATTGAAGTGTAGATAACAATATGATGATTTTTCTGCAGCACCTATGAGCACAATGGTGAGAAGAAGAACATGGCTGTGACGCAGTTTGAGCCTGCTGATGCTAGACGGTGCTTTCCCTGCTGGGATGAGCCTGCCTGCAAGGTGCTTTTAGTAGCTTCTCCATCCCCATTCTTCATCCCCTATCAGCGCTGTTCCTTTGAGTTGTCCATTCTAAGGGTCATCAATGTTTTTTAATCTTATCGGCACTGTTATTGATAGACTGATGAAGCTAGTTTAAAATGATATAATTCTTGTATCACAGCCAAATGCTTCATTAACAGAAAATTCTTATCACAGCCAAATTCTTAACAGCCAAAATGCTTTATTTTATTTTATATTTCTAAAAACTTTTGAATTACCCACACTTGCTATTCAGGCTACTTTCAAGATTACATTAGAAGTTCCATCAGAGTTGGTAGCTCTTTCCAACATGCCAATCGCTGAAGAAAAGCAAAATGGGAATCTCAAGACCGTCCACTATCAAGAATCACCAATCATGTCAACCTATTTGGTGGCTGTTGTAGTTGGCCTGTTTGATTATGTTGAAGATAATACACCTGATGGTATGTTAGCACTCACCTTTTTATTACAGTAAAATTTAATAGTTAGCTATATTTTCTTGATGATGTAGTACCATGTTTACAGGAATCAACGTCAAAGTGTATAGTCAGGTCGGCAAGACAAGTCAAGGAAAATTTGCTCTCAATGTTGCTGTCAAAACCCTTGGTCTTTACAAAGAGTATGTAGTGTGCATTATAAAATATATACACCACCCTAAAATTTTTAGATGGGGTGGAAGTAAATGTGTCTTGGCTGTTGCCTGTTCCATATCACGGCTGTTCTGATGAGATGTGCTATTACTATTAGGTTTCTTAAAAAGTATTTCTTTGGATCGCAATTTTGTGAATTTGTTGACTTAGATCTTAATGTTTAATCTATGATTCAGCTACTTTGCCGTGCCATATTCCCTTCCTAAATTGGACATGATTGCAATCCCTGATTTTGCTGCTGGAGCAATGGAGAACTATGGTCTTGTTACATACCGCGAAACAGCTTTGCTTTTTGATGAAAAGCACTCTGCAGCTGTAAACAAACAGAGGGTAAAATGCGTTGGCTGAGAATAGACCATAATGCCTTGTTTTGTCATATCTTCATCGGGCCTCAACCCTTCTTATTTTAACCCTATTGGCTAATATCAGAACCATACTAAACAGCATATCATGTGAATTTTTGCATCTATCAAATGTACTTTGTGTACTAATAAGCTGCTTGTCTCGTATTTAGGTTGCAACTGTTGTAGCTCATGAACTAGCACACCAGTGGTTTGGCAATCTGGTGACTATGGAATGGTGGACTCATTTATGGCTGAACGAGGGATTCGCTACATGGGTATTATTATCCTTTCAAGTTAAATCCTTATTTTTATGGAGAAAGGTACCATAAAGTTCTTAAATTTTTTAATTCTTGAAATTCAGGTAAGCTATCTAGCTGCTGATAGCTTGTTCCCAGAGTGGAAAATTTGGACTCAGTTTCTTGATGAATGTACCGAGGGACTTCGGCTGGATGGGCTTGCTGAATCTCACCCTATTGAGGTTAGCAGCAAGCACTGACTCTTTTTTCCTTCTATTTAAATGCTTGTTTTGAAATATAAGGATCCAGGGGACAATGCTTACGAAATACTTAAGATTTAGTAGTTAGAAATATTTGTTATAACGATGATGCATATATTGAATCTCCAGTTTGTTTGCAATCTCATTTCAGGTGGAAGTCAATCATGCAAGCGAAATAGATGAAATTTTTGATGCAATCAGCTACAGGAAGGGTGCATCTGTCATTAGAATGTTGCAGACCTATCTTGGTCCCGAAAGTTTTCAGGTTGATGATTTGGCCATGTGTAGCTGGGAATGTCAATATATACTTATATAGTATTTGCTCTTCAAAATTCCATCTTATCAATAATACATCTTATCTCATTTTGTTGTTCTTTTCTGAAATCTTCTAGAGGGGACTTGCGTCTTACGTTAAAAAATACGCTTGTTCAAATGCAAAGACAGAAGATCTATGGTCAGCTCTTGAGGAACATTCTGGTGAGCCTGTAAACAAGCTGATGAGCTCATGGACAAAACAGGTCGGTTATCCTGTCATCTCAGTGAAGCTCAAGGGACAGAGCTTGGAGTTCGAACAGGTTATTTGAATCCCACTTTCCTTTTCATGATGGGTTATTTTTAGCTTTTGGATATTCTAAATCCTGTTTATCTCGTGCTTTTGGACAGTCCCGATTTTTGTTTACTGGTGCTCATGGTGATGGACAATGGGTTGTCCCAATATCTTTGTGCTGTGGCTCTTATGATGCTCGTAAAAATTTCTTGCTACAAACCAAAAGTGAGACTCTTGATGTCAAGGACTTATTGAGTGCCTCAGGTTCATCGGGCCGCCCCTGGATCAAAGTTAATGTCGAGCAGACTGGTTTTTACCGGGTGAAATATGACGAAGACCTATCGGCTGGACTAAGGGATGCAATAGAGAGGAATTATTTGTCAACATGCGACAGAAATGGTAAATTTGATTGCTCTTCTTTTTCCTTCAATTCTTTTGTTATCTTATTTTACAGGTCGGGAAAATATTTGAATTCACTTTATATCTTGACCAGGAATATTGGATGACTATTATTCGTTGTCCATATCATGTGAGCAACCAATGTCCTCTTTACTTGCTTTGATGAGTGCTTACCGTGAAGAGCCCGAGTATACAGTCCTATCTAACTTGATCGGTGTAATGTTCTCTTTGTTTCCAAAATTTAGTAACTTTTGGCAGATTGTCCCCTCTACTTGTGGATTACTTTCTCGGTTTAACATTAACATAAATTTTCTTGGTTCTGCAGGTAGCTTCGAAGGTAGCAAAAATTGTTGCCGATTCCTCACCCGAATTGGTTGATGATGTCAAATTGTTCTTCATCAATCTTTTCCAGAACTCCACAGAGTATGTTACCCGTGATTTTTTGTCCTGCTTTCGACACAATGTGTCAGGGTTGGTTGTACTGTATATGAGTTCGTGTAAGCTCATATCTCATGTGCTCGAACTACTCCTCTGCGATTCAAATATCCTTATATAAGATGCAACGGCTGATGTTTCTGTCTCCCATTCTCATGTTTCTGTAGATATAAAAAGTCAATGAATAGACCAACACTTTTCTTTCTTACGGGTCCTCGATATTGTTTCTAATTTTATCTAACTGTAAAACAACATAGCTGGTTCAAATGTACATATATTAAATTTTGGTGCTGTTTCTTTTTTTTACAGGAGACTTGGCTGGGATCCTAAACCAGGGGAGAGCCACCTTGATAGCATGTTGAGAGGAGAGCTTCTCATAGCATTGGCTTTATTCGGGCACAAGGAAACTTTAGAAGAAGCAAATAAGCGCTTCAGCATATTTTTACAAGATAGAAATTCACCTGTTCTTCCTCCTGATTTGAGAAGGGTTATAACGAAAAACTTCAAACTCTATCCACAATCCATATCTCTGAGTGACTTTTTTGCTAACAGAACCTTCCCATTCCTGTTTCCAGGCAGTATATGTTGCTGTGATGCAAGGTGTGAACAAATCGAACAGATCTGGCTACGATTCTCTTCTCAAGATTTACAGAGAAACCGACCTCAGCCAGGAGAAAACGCGAATTCTAGGTACAATTTCATCATTTGAGCAATTTTGACATTCACAGGTGCTTACGTTATCCTATCTTTCCTGAAGGCTCGCTAGGTACTTGCCGGGACCCTGAAATCATTCAAGAATTCCTAGACTTCTTGTTATCTTCGGAGGTACTAATATTCATGTCACTGAAATCAAGATTCTCCGTTGCTTCCTTCAACACATTTTTCCTAACAATAGCGCCGTTCCTTTTATAACACAGGTGAGGAGCCAAGACGTCGTATTTGGGCTGTCTGTCAGCAGCGAATCTCGTGAGATAGCATGGAACTGGTTGAAAGTAAGCCTATTTCCTCATTTTGCTCATAAGTAAGCTCGTTTCCAGGCCACCTCCGTTGATTGGTAGACTCATCTTGTTTGCAGGCCAAGTGGGATCATCTCACCAAAACCTATGGCGCCGGATTCCTCATAACTCGCTTCATCAGTGCCATTGTGTCACCGGTAAGTGCTCATCTCCTCATTCTCGTCTAATCTTAAGCAGTCAGGTTCTCACGTGCCACGTTCTCCCTTTTAGTTCTCATCATATGAGAAGGCTGCCGAAGCGGAGGAGTTCTTCAGCAGCCGGATGAAGCCGTACATCTTGAGGACGTTCAAGCAGAGCATCGAACGCGTCCACATCAACGCAGCCTGGGTTAAAAGCATTCGGAATGACAAGAATCTCCCACAAGCTGTCAAGGAGCTTGCATACAGGAAATACTGATTTCTTCTTGTGCTTTGTTTGGATTCTGCTGATGTTTAAATATGTCATTTATGAAATAAATTATGCATATTATCGGATTCTCTCTTTCAAACACACTACAGTTTTATGACTCTGCCTTCTTGGGCAATGGCTAGTTTGGCACTGTGTTTAATGTTTATTCATCTCTCTCACGCAATTTTTTTTTGCATACCGAATTTCGATACACTATGGTGGTGTTCGGTTTGCAAGATAAAATAATACCAAGATACAATCTAGGATTGAGTTGTGAGATTATTTTAGTCATAGAGGGTTAGCTATGACTAATTATCCCAGATTATCCATCTAGGATTGAGTTGTGGGGTTGAAGCTCATGAACCAAATACACTATAAATTTAATCTCGGATACAATCATGCAAACTGAACACCCCCTATCTGTATTGAAAATTGACTATATAAAAGTTTCGTTATGTCATTTTATCGTAGTTTTATTTCATATCGTTATACATATTTGGTATCAAATTATTGGTGTATCGCAATATATATACTGAAAATTATTGTATATTGAGATTTTGTTAATTTTAATATTTTTTGTATACAATTATATAGTACTGATATTTTAGTATATTAAATATTTTTCCAACCTTATATGAGATCCCTCTTATTTGGCATAAACTTAGTACTCCCTCCGTCCCCCCATTAGGAGTCACACTTCCGTTTCTACACTCGTTTTATAACAATGATAATAAATAGTTAAAGTGGAGAAATGGTAAAATAAGAGAGAATAATGTAGAAAAAAGTTTTCTCTATATTATTCT
Organism: Salvia hispanica; assembly: GCF_029641045.1. Taxonomy (NCBI): domain Eukaryota; kingdom Viridiplantae; phylum Streptophyta; class Magnoliopsida; order Lamiales; family Lamiaceae; genus Salvia; species Salvia hispanica. The sequence continues at coordinate 2,611,267 of NC_142694.1, forward strand.
CTCTTATTTTACTTTTCTCTACATTATTCTCTCTCTTATTTTACCATTTCTCCACTTTAATTATTTATTATCATTGTTATAAAACGGGTGCAGAAACGGAAGTGTGACTCCTAATGGAGGGAGTACTACTTATGATTTTCCAATGTTTTGTCAACTTGCACCAAAAGATTCTCATAAAATTGAAAGAATCTATATGTCTAGAAAATAGTTAATGTACACAAGCATTTAGTTAAGCGACTCAACAGAAAGATACTATAACATTATTAAATTAACTCTATTGCTTGGTTGTACTTTGAAAATGACCTAACAGAATACATGGAGTAGTAATATTTTTTTCAGATTTGATATAGATTTGCTATATCATAATCAATTACTCATATTAATAAAACATTTCATTCATTCTATAATATACACTATGATCGATACAATAGCCTGCAAACCACACAGAACCTTAAGGCCGAAGGCGCGTGGGTTCCAAAACCCTAATCCGAATACTACTATACTAAATAAACTTTACATTATAATTGCACAAATCTATAGCCCATAATTAAAACATATGGGCGAAACAAATCACATTTTTTTTGTCACATTATTTAATTTAAGGAAAAAAAATAAAAAGGTTAAAAGAAGAAATTATCTTTATTCTAGGACTAGGTCTTGTTCTTGATCTTTCTTTGAGTCTTCAAGTCTACTACAATAACGGAGATGTTGTCCTTGCTGCCCTTCTGCGTCGCCCGGTTCGAGAGATACTCCGCGGCTGCCTGAGCCGCGGGGTCGATCGCCTCGCCCCGTTCCAACGGGAGGGAGGCGCCGTTGTGCTTGTGCCAAAGTAGTATCCTTTTACGCGCTAGATCACAGGCCTCGTCGTTTGACATGACATCCCAAAGGCCGTCGCTGGCCAGGACGAGGCAGTCGTCGTCCTTCGTCCGTGGAACGAACATCACTTCGGGATCGGGGATGATCCAGGGCTTCAGATACCGGTCTCCTGCACGCGGGAAAATGGACGTTCGAGCAAATGAGACAGACACGAAACTATGGAATGACGGTAGGAATGAAATGGAATGCGAAGGCGTACCGATAGACCTCGACATTGCAAGGACGCCAAAGACGCGATGACCGTTCCATTGTATGACCTTCCCTCCCGATGCTTCGATGCGTGCGTACTCGTCTTCCCGATTAGGCTGCAAGATACGAGGAAACAGAGTTAGGGGGCACGTTAGACGGACTTTAAAAACTTACGGGCGGTTACCTTGTGGTCGACGGAAAGGGCCATGGCTTCTTTGCCACGGTAGAGCACGGCCCTCGAGTCACCAGAGTTGGCCACTATTATATGAGAAGAGCACACTAGTGCAACGATGGCCGTGGACCCCACGGTCTCGGGTGCGAGCGGCTCGAGGCTGGCCTTCCCTCCGACCTCATCGTCGACCTTGAGAAAACATCTAGTGAAAGCTCTCCTCCACTTCTCTTCACAGCTAGCATTATCATCATCAAGGTTGTTTATCATCACATCCAACTCTTCATTCAAAGCAAGATGCAGACGATCACGGCAGTAGTTAGCTACCTGAAAACACGACACAATCATATCTCGAACGCGTTGCAACGACGCTGCGTGATAAAAAAACACGAAAAAGACATCCACCTGAGAGCCTCCATGACCGTCGTACACGCCAAAGAAGTGGCCCGTCAGATGGCTCAAGCACGTCGTCGTCCCCCCTCCATCCTCACCGGTCAGCAACCGGATCGGGATTTTCAGCAAACGAGGCAGAGCTGCGACTGCATCTTCCATCTCCGGCCGCCTACCACAAACAGAGGTGAGACCCCAAAGAGGCACACAATCCACTTCAAAGATACTCCGGCCTCCCCTCCCGCTCGGCCCCTTCTCCAACCGAGCATCAGGCTTCAATGCTTTAGAGACGGCAACATCAGCAGCCCCTTCCGCGGATACAGACGGAGAATCGCCTAAAACAGCATCATCACCACTCGGATTCCTCGAAACAAGTATTCTCGAAGCAAGCTCCCTCTCAACCTCCAAGAAGTTGGCCTCAAACGCCAAGAAATCGTCCCCACACAGACTACTAGCATCACTCACCACCGACAACGAGCAGGAGCTATCAGGCATCGCATCACCCTCCAACGAAGACGACCCATCCTCCTCACTGTCGCGGACCACAACATCCCGAGCCAGCCAGAGGCTCTCGTCCTCAGACATCGTAGCCACCAGAGACGAAGACCCCTCGCTCCTCACCTCCCCCGACCCCAACGCCACCGAGAAACTAACATCACTCCCCGAGTCACCAAAGCTGCAATCATCATTGTCTCCATCCACAGAGTTGCCCAAACTCTTCATCTCAGCATCCGTAGCCGCCTCTTCCTCCATACTCTTCGGGTAGTCAAGAGTGAAATTACCTAAACTAAATGGCACCGAGACCGCCCCACGCCTCCCCTCCATCGAGATCACTATCTATATACGAAAGGTTGCCCCGCAGCCCATCTACTCCCACATCACCTGTCATTGTTAAATTAACTCACCACCCCCCTCCAACAGAAAGCAAAATCTACCATTTAAGATCAAGAATCCATTGCCCATGATCCAAACTAAACCAAAAAAAGCTTATAATTAGAAATTACTTCCTAGATCTGCCATGCTTAAAATGAATACCAATCACCATCACTGAAAAAAGGAAGTCACCACACATAGAAAAGTGAACTACTAAACTCACTCTAACAATCCAATTCCCCCAAATATTCACTTAATTAAACTATTCCAAACTTCAATACATGAAGAAGCAAGAAAGGGGGAATCCATCATCACCAAGATCCATTCTTTACTCAAACAGTCAACTGAAGCAAAACAAGTCAAAAAATTGACAATAAGAAAACAAATCAAGATTGGGAATTTATGACAATATTTGAGCTGAATTAAAGCAGGGAAGCAACAAAATGGTTGATGGAGAGAGAGAGGGGAAAAGTTTGAAGAATCACAGGAAAACCCTGAATAAAAAGGCAAACTTTTTTTTCTCAACAAGAAGACTTTGAGTAACCTGGATCTGAGGCAATCTATGTCAACCCTTTATTCAAATCTTGAGCTACTTTATTTAGTCTAACTCTCCCTTTCAACCATTAATTACTTTACTTGCTCAAGAAATTGGTAACACCAATAAATAAAATATTAGTAACAGCAAGAAAATGAAAATTAGAAAGTGAAAGGTAACTACAACAACTACCTGCTTTCTTACTGTTATTGTTTCCCTCCTTTCACCATCTGTTGACAAATCAAGAACCCCAGACAAAAGAATTGTGGGTTCTCCAAATTTTGACAAAATCATAATAAAAATTTGATCTTTTTCATAGCTCAGGAGGTTATAGTGGAATCCCGGCAAAGTTAGTGGGTGGGGTGGGATTTGGAAAAATGATTAAAGCAAAAAGGAATGAAACAGTAGTTAATTATTAGTACAAGAAATTAATGGGGATTTAATACCATCTGAGTAAACTAAGATATGTTGTGGAGGAAATGACAGATGTCCAGTCCAGATTTGCATATTAAAGCATCTCCACCAATTCAGTTCTTGGTGAGTGTACTTCTCAACTCTCTTGTTTTTTTGTTTTTTTGTTTTTTTAATAGAATTTAGATCTTGAATTTGACTGCAGTGAAAAATACACTAAGCTGGTTTTGGTTTTGAAATTCAGTTTGATCATATCATTATTCAATGATAGTGCTACAAATTTGGAATATATTTTTCGACACTATAGATTGCATTTTTGTAGTACTAGTACACTAGTACTGATTTGGAATATATTTTCGACATTATATGTTGCAAATTTATTGGTTGCAATTAAATAGTAGTACTAATTTGGAATATAATTTCGACACTCTATGTTGCAAATTTATTGGTTGCAATTTAATAGTAGTACTAATTTGGAATGTACTAATTTGGAATGTTGCTAATTATTGTTGCAATTTATTTGGAATATAATTATTAATCAACACTATTCATTAACTTTGAAGATTTATTACACATACCACAATGTAACTCCAAAACTTTGAATAAAAGCGAATCCATATTAAAGTATTAGTATTAAATTAGTTTCGTGCAACCAAAAAAAACTACAGTATAAAATTTGGTCGAATCTTTTTCCAATTTTTTTTAAATAGAGAAAAAATCATACAGTTAAAATTTATTTATATTTATTAAATTGTGAGTATATACGTGAAAGTGCATTTAACATGATAGTTGAAAAATTATACGTGGTGTCACCACAAATGGATTAAGTGATACTCCATCTCTTATTTCTAAATAAAAAATGTTAATTGGTTGAAAAATATTAAAAATATATTATACTTATTATACAGTATTTTTTGTCATGAGATATTTAAAAACAAATCTATTTTTTATTTCACATTCTAATCCTAAAATTAGCTCCAATTTAATAAATTCGTTTGAAATAATCCTCAATAAGAAGAACCTTGTAAAGTTAGACGTTGAATATTACACGCAAATAGAAGTCATAAATTGAATTAAATTATGGATAAGATACGAATTGTTGTTGGGATTTAGTCACGTGTAAAATGTAAATGTGTAATCCATTTTTTTCCAACTAGTAATATTTAAAAGCTTTTGACATTTGAAAAAAGTATAGGACAAACAGTGAGTGAACTTCTAACTTTTTTTTTCTATGATTGGGTTAAATCAAGTAAAGATTGGCGTGCTTTGATTTTGATTGCTTCTCTACTCATTCACCACAATGCTTTAACCATGTGACACATCCTACTAAACTTTATTTCTACCTCATTATAATAGTTTGGAGTTGAATTTTTGAATAGCAACAACAATTAGCTCTAAAGTAATTACTCCCCATGTTCCCTCATAGTTGAGACAAAACTTTTCGGCACGGAGTTTAAGATTCAAATATTGAGTGTGTTAAATAAATAGATAAAAAAGTAAGAAGGAGAAAAAAGTAGAGAGAATAAAGTAAAAAGTGAATAAAGTAGAGAGAATAAAGTAAGAGAGAGTAAAGTAAGAAAAAGAAAAAAGTTACTATGAAAATGACTCAACTATGAAGGAACTTCTCGAAATGGAAAAATGACTCAACTATAAGGGAACGTGGTGAGTGTTTGTTTTAACTACTTGAATCAATTAATGAGCAGATTTAGGTGGGATCAGATGGTCAATCAATTTCATTACGGATTCATAAGGATTGGAAAATTACATTAAACTAGAGAGAAAATATGAGCTATTCACAAAATTCATCTAGTACTAATTTCTTCTATGGCTCAAAGTTGGTGTTTGTAGAGAATCCGTACATGCACATTGCAAGTACAAGCACTAAAAACAGGTGCAGAAGAGATTGCAAATGAGAATAGAAGCACAGGGGAAGTACTTGCAATGGCACCAGAAAGAGCTCAACTGAGCCTTTCTGCTAACTCGAATCACTCGACTAAAGCTCAGCTAACAGCCTTCAACTTGGCGCTATCGAGCTTCATTCACACCGTCAACGGAGAGGAAGCACGTGACACAAAAGACATCAAGCGAGTTTTGTTAGGGAGATTATGAATATTGAACAAAAACGGATAATCTGAAAGTCGTGATAAATCACTTTCAGATCAAATCAATTTCGGTGGTTCTACCAAAATATTTGATCGGATACAATTCAGAGAAATCAGAGCTTCTGTATGTTGATGTTCGAGAAGTATTTAGAACCAAAAGAATCGATCAGATTAAGAAGAAGAAGATGAACCAGTGCATCTGTTGGAGGAAAACCGAAAATAACTAATTTTCAAAAGGTTTCCGAAATTGCAAATTAGTCCTTTGACTTTCAGAAATTACATTTCCGGATGAATTTCTTACACAGCTCGACCCCAACCAGGGGCGCTGCCCCCGGACCCCCGTCCATCATAATGAATTCAAATAAACGTGCACTCCGCACTTACATACTTATATGATGTATCATCATGATAATACTGATCAATCAAGTTAACCCAATTACACTAAAATATCCAACAAGTTTGATCTCAACTCCAGAAGTAGCTACGCTACGACTTCATAGGCGTCTCCGGATCAGGTTTCAAACACAAACCACTTCAAAATCGATGAGGATGTACCTAACTTAATTTGCTAATATACTGTATTATACAGAATTGTGAACAATTTGAGAGTAGTTTTATTGAGCAATATATTTAAAGATAAATTTTCAAGTATTCATCCATGCGCTTATACTGGACTTCCGGATAGAGTGTAGAAGCTTCTTCCCCGTCTTCCCCTATCTCGAAGCTTGTGAGGCAGCCGTCGTAGAAAATGTGATAGAAATGGCCTAATCCAACTTGGCCAACATAGTCAGCATCTGCATTTCATGATAGTTGAGTTGTATTCCTTTTTAGGCTCTCTCAAGTTAGTTGAGTCGTTTCTCTTCATGAAAAAAAAAAAAAAAAAAAAAAAAAACATACCTCTCATGAGAGCAAGAAAGTCTTGGCCGGAAATGGAGGTCTTTTCCAACGTGTTCCCGGAAAGATTCTCCCATATCTGGACGAGCTCTCGCTGGGAGAGGATGTTTTCGGGGGGCGGATGTAGACGGTCTTGTTGAGGGCGCGGGGGTCGTCAACGGACTTGATGGTGTAAGTGGCGATGTCGTCCTCGTCCATGAAGACGGCTTTGGCGTTGCCATCGCCGTAGATGAGGACTTTGTCTTTGGGGGGGAGGAGGGTCCCCATCTGAGAGAGGTTGCCGACGAAGTAGACGCCGAAGCAGTTGGCGGAGATGTAGGTGCGGGGGATGTTGGCCGCCTCGATGGCCTTCCTTACCGTCATTTTCTCGTCGAATGTGACCCTACCTGGCTCAAGCGCGTGCATCATTTGTGCGGGATCCATGCCGAACTCCGAAGGCAAGAAACGCTGCAGTCAACGCTAATCAACTACTCTCTTTCGTCCACGATTAAAAGTCTCAGAATATTTAACAAATGGTAATTCTAGTCGTATGCTAATTTCTTTTACAAAATGGTAATCTATTTAGTCTAATGTCTATAATTACTATAGGTCCATAGCTCGTAAATAAAAATAAAAAAACGAATTTTGTTCCACAATTTCGTTTTCAATCAATTCATAACAATATGCCAATTTTACATTTTTTGTAGTATGATCCGCACAACTTCCACAGACACCATACATTTAAAATGACACTGCTTTTACTTCACTCATCCACTACTAACCATTTGTTGAGTAAAGTTAAATCCTAAAAAAATCTATTTTTGATTTTTATTATCATTGCTATACTGTACTAAAATTAAATTCCAAATGTTTATCTAAAATTAACTATTCGAATGAAAAAGTAACAACCAATTAAGTTGTGCAGATGATAAAAAAAAATACCAACAATAAAACGGTACTAAATCTCACTAATTAAAGGCAAGACTATTTCTCTTAGAGGGATGGCTAGGATGATTAATCATGCTACTATCTATCCTAGATTATGTAGTGAACAACACATTGATTCTCTGATACGTTAATATCAATATCAGTTGACATCATAAATATATTAGTTCATGATATTCATGAATCAGAGAATTGATATTGTATCAAGAGCTTATATGTTTTGTGATGTCAATTGATATTAATGTATTTGAGAATTGATATAGCAATAGCTAGTATGCATCTATGGATCTCAATATTCGACTATTTGAGCCTATCGCGACACAATCTTTAAATTTCTATAAAAATAATACACATACGAAAAAAACCTTGATATTTCCCGCTTCTTTAATAGCATCTTTAATAGCATCAACAAGCTTAAGCTGCATCAGCAAATTATGGCTCCGGAAATGCACCCCGGACATGGTGCATACAACCACGTCGACTTGCTTCACCGCCTCCACCAGGCTCTGGTGATCGGAAAACGACCCCTCGACCAGCACGGCCCCCTGCCTCTTGAACTCCAGCAGCACCTGCAGCTTCTCGATGTCCATCCCGATTTCCGGCCGCCTTAGAATGTAGGTCGGGTGGCCCTCCGCTAGGCTGGCCTTCACAATCCTCCTCCCCATGTAACCGGTTCCACCTACAACAAGAATTCTACTTGTTCCCATTTTATCAAAATTGGAATTTAGCAACTCTTTAAGTAAATTTGCCTTTGACTGGGAATTGAGAGAATGATGATTATATATATATATATAGAGAGAGAGGTATTTGATTGAAAATGTAGTAAGCGTCACTCAAAATATTAGGTATGTATGTAAGGATATTGATCAGAAAGATAATGAAATTTAACCAACTTGACTAATGTGAAGATTCAGTTGATTTGGCTGTGCTTTATATATATGTTTTTGCTTTTCACTTTATTGATGAAAATGTTAATATATTCTCAATGATGTTCCAATGTTAAACAAGTGGTGTAATTATGTTTATTTTCTATTATTGCTTTTCTTCTGTAGAAGGTTAGGTGAGGATAAGGATTTCAATTAGAAATATTTAAACGGAATTTTATATTTTAATTTGGTTAGAATCGATTATTCAAATTAATTATGAATATTGCGTTCACTCCTATTATTAAGAAAATCACACATGCTTTTAATTATGTGAAATTAATTACAAATGTTTTGAATAGCATTGACTATAGATAACACGAGGATAAAATAAAGCAAAAGAGATAAGAGAGAATTAAAGTAGAGAAGAGAATAAAATACTGTATGATATAAGAGAATAATAAAGTCTAAAATATATTAATAAATTAGAAAAGAGAATAAGATTTAATTATTTTGGCGAAAGAAAATGAGTAAATTAATTTGATGTTTCAAAAAGAAATACTACTTCACTACAAATTAATTAACTTGGGATGGGTGAGTATGCAGTCTAAAGACATAGATTAGGTTAATTGACTTTTACAACGACTAGTATTAAAAAATTAATTTTATAATTAAAATACTTACAATTTCAATGTTTTCCTTTTTGTTTAATATTTTTTATAATATTTTTATTCATTAACTAAATACCACTGGCGGATCTAGGGAACGGAGGGGGCGGTTGGTTGCCCCCTCCGTGCGACTAATTTTCTCTTATCCGGACGTAAAATTATCATATCTGCCCTCTCCGTTTGCCCCGACGTCGCTTCAAAAATAAAAAATAAAAATGTCATTTTCGCCCTAAACCAACCTACTAATACATATTTCGCCCCCTTTGTTTATGAATCTTGGATCCGCCACTGCTAAATACTCAACGACGCTAATAATTTTTTTCTTTGAATAATTTTTTATGTTAAAATTAGAATTCGTAAGTATTTTATTTATAGGTATAAGTATAATTGACTTTTTGAGTGTTTGAATAAAAAGTTATTTATCTATAACAATAAAATCAAATCAAATACGGAAAAAATTAGTAATCATTCCCATGACTTCCTTTATTGTTGCATTTTATGCATTATTTTCAAAGACAAAAAGTATACACACTTTTTTTGGTTAGTAAAAAGCCTAATGGAGGATATTCAATTGAAAGTTACTCTCGACCACTATACAATGGACAATATAAAGCGGGTTGGAGAAGTTGATCGATCCCACTTTCAGCCCATGAGGACCGGAAAATTTCAAGATTTGGTATTTGATGATGTTGTCGACCCCACATTGTGGTAATTACGCTCCAACCATGGGTTCACTTATATTCTTTGTCTGCTATTCTTTGCTAGCGACGATAGCTAGCTCCACAGCCTATGCGTTCTGATGCTGATAACGATGCTCTTTAGTTGTGTCATATTTTACAAATTTTGATTTCTAGATTCGTGACTGATAAAATAACCATCAAATTCTACCTCTCTCAATTTTGCATGTCACTTTGTTGCATGTGTTAATTTTGGTAAAACAAAATAATTTCGTGTTCATATATACATTATATCAAGACAGGAGAGTGTTATATTGCTAACTACAACTAAATAATAGCCATTAGATATTCAAATTAAGGGTTTAGATCATTAATCCCTAAATGTCAATACGATCAACGAAAAATGTCAATAAGGACATAGGATTAATTCCAAAAAATATCAATAGGGATATTAATGTCAATTAACTACATGTTTATTTATAACTAACTTTTAAAAGAAATCTCAAAACTTTAAATTCATATAACATATATCAAATTAAAGATAATTTCATAAGGATTCAAACGATATCCTACATGCATATGTTCCGACGTCAAAATTTGAAAAAAATTTGAAATTTTTTTATTTTTTCGTACAAGCAGAAATGTCAACATACTATATAAAATATGTCAATATAATACATGTAGAATGTCAATATAAGCAATGAGTTAACATTCTTAAAGCATTGTGTTGACATTCTCAAAGCATTGTGTTGATATTTTCGGAACACTATATTGACATTTTCATCAAAAACCCTAATTTGAATTTTTTTTATCTTTTTTTATTTAATTAATAAAAATGAAAATTACACGTGGCAAATTGTAGACCACTCATTTTCTAAAATCCTATTACCTTAAATTAGTTATAATTAACAATTAAATGATAAGTTAGCAATTGATCACTCTCCTGTTACAACATTATCATGTAAACCATAACGCTATCCAAACACAGATATTACAATGTAACGATTCGTTGATTCGTCGTAGAATATCCAAATTGTATATATTATATTATTAAATTACACATTACTACTATCATTTTCTGAAAATTATGGGCATTTCATTCTCAATATAGTGGGCATGACTGTCTCACCATATATTATTTTTATGTAGTAAATTTATTGCAGGACCTCACTTTTGTGTGGAAGAAAATTAAACAACAAAAAAGATAGCTGCACGCTCGTAATTGGAAATCGTAACCATACCAAATTATCAATCAATCAATTAAAAAGTGAAATTGACAATGAAATGCATATGTGATTTGAGAATAGGATATTTTTGTCACAAAGACTAAATTGTTACTTTAATAAAACTATTTTAGTTGATGGGAGAAGCTATGAGGTCATCGTATGCTCGGCCACAACATAGATATGTTTGTAATCTAAAAATGGTATAATGAATAGAATAATTTAGTGGTGATATATAATTTTCCAACATTTTATATAATACTATATGAGTAAATCTTTTTCAGCATGCTAATTCTGATAAATTTTCATAAAAGATATAAAAAAAAGTTAATAGTTTTAAGTAATACTTATTCAATTAATACTTTTACATGTTTACCATCTCTATATGAATATTGCAGTGTTACGCTTCTGCATCATTCGTAATATTTTTTTTCCTTACCAGATTGCAGTATTACTCTATAAATATTGCAGTATTACTAAGTATTATTTGTAGTTTACATATTACCAAATCCGTTTCTGATTTAAATTTTTGGGACCCACGCCTGCAATATCCAACACATAAGACTGCAATCCGAACTATATTTCATCAATTCAATCCTAGGCATCCATCTTAAGGGCTAGGATTAGTGTTATGGTGTCACTCTAAACATGGTGTCACCCTAATGCTCCCCTATATAGATAAGTATTTTTAATTGAGACATTGTTCATTCAATTTAACAATACATAATCTATCACAAACGTGCACAAATTTAAATATTAGCACTAAATTTATGAATGAGAAATAAAATTTTATAAAAACAAAATAAATATACAAAATAAGCTGAACCCTTAAAGTTATATGAAAATTTTGGCTCTACAAATTCAATCGATACAATAAAACCAGAAAATTTTGGCTCTACAAATTTTGGTTTATTTCTATGTCACATGTTAAAAAATCTACTGAAATTGGCTAAATGTATGCAATTGCCTTTTATTTAGGTTTGTGCAAAGCTTCTTAAACGTTTTTAGGATGCTAAGTAATTGATGTAACTTTTGGACTTTTTTATTATCTTTAATTGATTGTAAATTAGTCAATCAATCAAGCTTTGTTTTGTACAATTGACAATTTACTTTTTGCATCATATATGTATAAGAGAACCCAAAAAAAGAATGAACTATCATATTTTAAGATATGTTAAATATTCATCCAACTCAGCTATACATTTTTTGATAATTTATCAGTGACTATCCAACCACACCATTATATATTTATTTTTATTATTATTTGCAATAATATTATTACATGAATATTATTGCATGATCAAAATTAATAAAAAATCACAATAAATGATGAATTATAAATTATAAAATACACAAATAAACAACATAAATTACAATAATTGAAATACGAAATTGAAAATACATAATTGGTGCTCAAAACCTAGGATGAAAATTAATAACAGAAATTTTGAGAATCGGATAATATATTACTCTCATCATTATTCATAGTGAACAACAAAGAAGACTACAAAATTAAAAATTACACTAAAAGAAGAAGGATTATATGAGAAAAGATTATTTTTTATGATAAAAAAATATAGCAATTGCGGTCTCGATTTATAGAGGATGAAAATTATGAATTTTTTGTATAATATTTATAATTATTTAATATAATAGATAAAAGATATTTAAATTTTAAAAAAATATTTATCAACCAATGAGATTTTGCCATTTGGTACATTGATTTATTTATTGACCATTGGTTTATGCGGTAGCATCTTATTAATCACACCAATAACACCCCTTCATGTTTTTTATGTGTAGTTTCAAATGTATAATGGTGCTTTATTTAATGACAACATATTATGCCATGCATCTTACAATAAATTTTTTTAATTCATGCTAAAAGATTTATACAATATACTCAAAATAATTCATGGAATTGGAGAACATGTTATTCTCATCATCCATGGTGAATAAATTAAAAAAATGAGAAATTGTAGAATAGAAGAAAGATTATATGTATAGAAAAATAGAGATTTTTTTAATGAATGAAACTATAGCAAATGTGATATCTATTTGCAGGGGATTAAAAAAGCTTCTTAAACGTCTTTAGGAAGCTAAATAAATGATGTAACTTTTGGAATTTTTTATTATCTTTGATTGATTGTAAATTAGTCAATCAATCAAGCTTTGTTTTGTACAATGGACAATTTACATTTTGAATCATATATGTATAAGAGAACCCAAAAAAGAATGAACTATCATATTTTAAGATATGCTAAATATTCATCCAACTCAACTATACATTTTTTGATAATTTATCAGTGACTATCCAACTACGCCATTATATATTTATTTTTATTATTATTTGTATTAATATTATTACATGAAATATTGATTATTGCATGATAAAAATTAATAAAAAAGCACAATAAATGATAAACTAAAAATTATAAAATAAACAACATAAATTACAATAATTGAAATACGAAATTGAAAATACATAATTGGTGCTCAAAACCTAGGATGAAAATTAATAATAGAAATTTTGAGAATCGGAGAATATATTACTCTCATCATTATTCATAGTGAACAACAAAGAAGACTACACAATTAAAAATTACACTAAAGAAGGATTATATGAGGAGAAAGGATGATTTTTTTATGATAAAAAAAATATAGCAAATGCAGTCTCGATTTATAGAGGATGAAAAATTATGAATTTTGGTATAATATTTATAATTATTTAATATAATAGATAAAAGATATTTAAATTAAAAAAAATATTTATCAACCAATGAGATTTTGCCATTTGGTACATTGATTTGTTTATTAACCATTGGTTTATGTATAATGGTGTTTTATTTAATGACAACATATTATGCCATGCATCTTACATTAAATTTTTTTAATACATGCTAAAAGATTTATACAATATACTCAAAAAAATTCATAGAATTGAAGAACATGTTATTCTCATCATCCATAGTGAATAAATTAAAAAAAAATGAGAAATTGTAAAATAGAAGAAAGATTATATGTGAAGAAAAATAGAGATTTTTTTTATGAATGAAACAATAGCAAATGTGATCTCTATTTGTAGAGGATTAAAAAATATGTATTTTGATATAACTTATATATATATTTCATTTAATATATAAAATATATTTAAATATTAAATAAAATATTTATTGACCAACGATTTTGTAACAAATGATATAATCATGGTGGACAATATCATAAATTGAGAGAGAGACCACTTGTCTTATTTTATGCATCTGTCAATCTTTAAGAGAATTTTCATTGTAACCATTGGATATATATAAGAATGATTTGATTGATTTGACAATTCTTTATTGTATATACTCATAATAATCATGTGATAATATAGTACTCCCTTTGTTCCATAGTAATAGAGTCATTTTGTCATTTTGGTACGTTCATAGTAATATATAGAGTCATTTCTCTTTTTAGTAAAAGTCAGCATATTTTTCTACGTCTAGTTTACTCTCTCTTACTTTTTCCTCTCTTCATCTCTCAACCTTTTTCATTTTCCACTTTATTCTCTCTTTACTTAATTCACCTAACACAATTTTTTTAAATCTCCGTGCCGAAAAGAAATGCCTCCATTAATATGGAACGGAGGGAGTAGTATATTACTCCCTCCGTCCCAGATAATTCGACACAGTATTCCATTTTGGGCCGTCCCACATAATTTGTCCCACTTCACTTTTACCATTTTTGGTAGTGGACCTCATATTCCACTAACTCATTCCTACTTATATTTTATTATAAAACTAAAACTTTAAAAGTAGGACCCACATCCCACCAACTTTTTCAACTCACTTTCCATTACATTTCTTAAAACCCGTGCCGGGTCAAAGTGTCCCAAATTATCTGGGACGGAGGGAGTATATGCTAATGAAATTTTATAATGAAGTGAACAATATTTTATGAAACTGGGCGGGGGAAAATAGATTCTTTGGTATTCCGCTTTTATATATTTATAGATTTGGTATTTGGAGTTGTTGTCAACCCACAGCGGGGAAGCTCCGCCTCAGCCTGAACCATTGGGACATGACTTCATTTCTATTACTCCCTCTGTTCCATAGTAATGTAGGCAAAACTTTTCGGCACGGAGATTAAGAAAAATTGTGTTGGGTGGGTTAAGTAAAGAGAGAATAAAGTGGAAAATGAAAAAGGTAGAGAGATGAAGATAGAAAAAAGTAAGAGAGAGTAAAGTAGGTGTGGAAAAATTTGTTGACTTTTACTAAAAATGGAAGTGACTTTATTACTATGGAACGAATGGAAATGGAAAAACGCCCCTATTACTATGGAACGGAGGGAGTATTTGATAGCCATCTGTTGTCAGCACTATTGATAAATGTATTATATTTCTTCTGACACTGACAAAGACCTTTTTCATCGTGTATGGTCCTATGAATTTTGTTTCATAACTATATCGTTAATTTTGAGTTAGCGTGTTTTATAATTTGATCATAAGCTTGTCGATCAGTAACTCCCGTTTCACATAGTACTTCTTTATTAGAGTCGTTAATGAATCTTTATTCTATCATAGCTTGTTTTAAGTGTTGTTTAGTCAAACTCGTTAACTAAACTAGTCCATAATATAAAATGGTCAATCTAATTATCAATTGCAACTTACCATATTAATTACTACATATATTTTTCCAAAAAGTAATGATAAACAACTAAATTTTATACAACCAAAACAAGATTATACGGAGTATTAATAATTTTGATGTATTAATTAAATATTAAAATAATAAATATAGTTAGTTAGCAAATTAAAAACACTTTATTAATTTTTGGCCTCATTTTCAATTTTTTTATTTTTATATTTAAATTATTTCTCTATTATTTTTTAAATTTGAATTAAATATGCATTAATTATATTTTATGATTCAAAAAAATTTAAAAAATTATACACAAATACCATAATATTATGAACGTTCTATATACTATATATATACCTATACTTTTTAATTAAATCTATAAATAAATTATATTTTTTCTCAAATAAACCAATTTTTAATTGTACAAAATTTGACTGTATAGCTTTACTGATTGAAAACATAATTTACTCAATAAAATTTGTCTACTGATTGAAAACATAATTTACTCAATAAAATTTGTACAAGTTGAAATGTCTCTAGATATGAGTCATATGACATGATTGATTGGACAAAAATTCTATACGTTACTAATGTCCAGTCATCGACACTATCAAAGTTCAAAATCAAACATAATTTATTGATTTATGGCATAATTAACTGAATTTAAGAGACATCATGTAACGCCAAACAAAAGTTGAATGAGAGAAATAAATTGACTTTCGTCTCTATACTTAGCCA
Organism: Salvia hispanica; assembly: GCF_029641045.1. Taxonomy (NCBI): domain Eukaryota; kingdom Viridiplantae; phylum Streptophyta; class Magnoliopsida; order Lamiales; family Lamiaceae; genus Salvia; species Salvia hispanica. Next base: position 2,627,418 of record NC_142694.1, read on the forward strand.
ATCGTTTGGAGGAAAAATGTTATAACTACTACGTTGTACTTACTGTATTTTATTTATTCAGAATAAGTCAAAATCTTTAAATATTTGATATTTGTTGGAAAATCATAAATTTATTCAAAATTTGTCTGTCTTCCAATTTTAAAAACCTACAAAATACGTGGACTTAACTGTTGACGATTTGAACAATGCCGCTTATTCATGATGATGTCATTTAGTTAAAAATATCAACGATATATTATTACATATTCAAATGGGATCAATATTTTGATGTGGAATAAATACGAATAAATTCAAATATAAATTTTAAAAATATTAAAGTGACCAAAATATAAAGTAAATACTCCCTCTATTTTCAGTTAGGAGCTCCATTTTTCTGTTTTAATTTGTTCATGAATAAGAGTCTCGATTCATTTTAACTATAAATAGTAGTACTAGGCTTCACATTCACTAACTCATTTCATTCACATTTCATTTAAACTAATATCCACAAATGAGATTTATATTTTATTAAATTTTTTCAGATATTTCTCTTACAAATCGTGCCCCAAAAAAATACTCCCTCTGTCCGACATTAGGAGTCACATTTCTTGGCGGCACGAATTTTAAGAAATGTTTAAAAAAATGGGTACCAAACAGTTAGTAGAATAGGGTCTCACTTGTATATAGTAGTTTTAAATAAAATGTGAGTGAAATGAGTTAGTGGAAGGTGAGACCTTATTACCATTTATGGTAAAAGTGAATCGGGACTCCTATTCGCGGACAGATTAAAATGGAAAAATGAGACTCTTATTTGCGGACCGAGGGAGTAATACTCTTAATGATGGACGGACGAGGGAGTATATATTTTGGTCCAATCTATCTCAATCACTTACTACATTGGCCCATTCAAGTGTCCTATCTTATACTACTATGATATATGTTGATCGTAAGCCAATCTAATGTTTTGAAAGAAGCCCTAATTTCCAAATTTAGAAAATAAAAATCAAATTTATTTTAAATCATGATTCCGAGCCAATCTCCCCGGAGATTCTCAAAATGGGTAATAATTATTTAAAAACCACAAAAATTTGCTAAATTCTATATTAGTTAACTCATAATTTTGACCAAAAAACATAATTTTGTATATAGTTAATATAATAAAATAACAATTTAAAAGTAAATAACCTAATCAAAATTTCAAAGCCCAATTTGTTGTGGTGTAGAGCCCAAGTTAATTGGGCCTTGGGCCTTTCGAAACCCATATAAAGATGTTCCCTTCAATTATTTTGTCGCTCTTCGTCACTCTTCAGTCATCAATCTCACTTCCCTTTATTTCTATCTGCAAAACCCTAACCCTACGCCGGATCCCTCGCCTTCTCTCTCCCCCTTTTCCGCCTTATTTCCTCCGCTTACATCGCTAATGGCGAGCTCAACTGAGCCGACAGCTCTCAAGAGAGAGGAAGAGGAGGAGGACGATTCGAAGCCGGCGGCGGAGGACGAGGATACCGGAGCTCAGATTGCTCCGATCGTTAAGCTCCAGGAAGTTGCCGTTACGACAGGCGAAGAGGATGAAGATGTTCTCCTCGATTTGTGAGTATTCTTAGCTCTGGATTTGATTTCAGATATGTTTAGTGGAATTAGTTGAATTTGTTATTCGCTGTTTAGGAGTAGGATGTGAGTAATCTGATTCAAAATTTGGATCGAAGTAGAGTGTCGTATGCGCGATTGGCTGAACATTTGTTGTTTGATAGTTGGTTGGTGCAGTGGATGGAGGTTTTATATTGTGCATTTGATGGAATGGGTGTGCGATCGTACAGTGTGATTAGATTTAGGATGAAGTGAATTGATAAATGTGATGATTCATTCTGTCAAGGTGTTGTTCATTTCAATTGATGTTTTTGATCTAGGATTGGATGAATCTGTGTTAATGATTCATAGCACAGCTGGAATTTCAACTCTATTTTTACTATGGTTTTTTTCTTGTGCTTAAAAGAATTGATGCGGTAGAATGTGTTTATGGGTGTTTCTGGCAATTCCGATTATATTTTGAAGTTAGCATTATTTTATGATAAATTGTTTGTTTGTTGGTAGGAAAGCAAAGTTGTATAGATTCGACAAGGAAGCTAACCAATGGAAAGAGAGGGGAGTAGGGATGGTGAAGCTACTCAAGCACAAGGAGACCAGCAAAATTAGGCTTGTTATGAGGCAGAACAAGACTCTCAAGATCTGTGCAAACCATCTAGGTTAGCAAATCACTTTTTTCTTCATGAATTTTTGTGTGAAGTTTGTTTCTTTGTTTAAAATTTAATTGATAAAAAAGGATATCAGGAATTAGTATTGGTGTTAGATTCTACATGCCAGACTGAATTATGCCTTTTCCATTTCAATTGCAGTTCAACCCACAATGACCGTACAAGAGCATCAGGGGAACGACAAGTCCTGTGTGTGGCATGCCGCTGATTTTTCAGATGGAGAGCTAAAGCAGGAGACATTCTGTATTCGTTTTGCCTCAGTGGAGAGTAAGTTGCTGTACCTTTTATTGGTTATTCCCCTCTTAAATGCCAGTATGCACTTTGATCTTTGTTTTGTGTTACTCTCTAACCACTTACCCTAGCAGATGAATGTATTGTAGTTTCATACATGTTCATTTCATATAGGCTTAGTTATATTTAAATGGTGTTTTGGTTTGTGTAATGTCTTTAATATATTGTCTTGTTAAATGCATGCCTAAACTATTACTTAAAACTGATTTCCATATAAATTTATGAATATGCCATCCTCATTAATATGGTTAGACTTGAACCATGGTGAAATGATATTTCGTGACTTGATTGATGTGTTATTTGGAAATGCCATTTAGATTGATTCATGTTCTACATGTGGAATAACTTGCTCCATTGCTTTGGTTGTTAGCCATTTATCTTCTCTCATTAGAATTATAGTTCATACTGCCTTTGTCCCAAGTTAATTGAGGCATTTCTTAGGACGTGAGAATTAATAATGTTGTTTAGTGAATTAAATGTCGAGAGAATAAAGTAGGAGACATTGAAGTATGAGGGATTGAAAGTATTAAATTTTGCTATTAGACGAAATGTATTGCTTATATCGGGTCGTCCCAGTAAAGAATACGAATAACTTACTTTGGGATTGTGGGAGTAGCTTTTAAGCAGATGTTAACTCTATAAGATTTTCTTCTCCCACTGTACTACGTCTTGAAGTAACTTACTTCTAATACGCATTTTGTTTTTTTGTATTTGTTCAGACTGCAAATCTTTCAAAGACAAGATTGAAGAAATCACAGAGTCTCTGTCAAAGGTTAGTGTAGAAAGTGCAGAAGAAGCTGATGCCGCAGCCAATCTCATTGAAAAGTTGAGCGTTGAAGAAAAAGCCAAAGAAGAGAAAACAGAGACCGAAGAAGAGCCAGCGCCCAAGGAAGACAAGAAGGACGAGACTGAGAAAAAAGAGGAAACATCTAGCGATGACAAGTAAGGGAACAAAACATTGCAATTTTCTCGTCCGGGTTTTTGTTGGCAGTGGTTGAGAAAACACTGATAGATCGAGTGAGTGAGGAAAATCCCAATATCAGAACAGTTCTAAAATCATGAAAACTAGCTTGTGGTTTTTTTGTTATGTTGGTTTGTTTGCTGGTGTCCTAGTTTTGGTTGTGATGTTCAATTGATGTGTGTTTATAGTTTTTAAGTTTGTGTTATCCTTGTTGTCATCTTTGTTGGTATATCGGTTGTATTGCGAAACATTTACAGGTACTTTACCATCGCTGCCTATATTTTGAACATGGCCGTTGATTAATGTCTTTGAAAGCTTCGGCCTTTGCTATTTTTTGTGCTTATTTATGACGGTCTGATTTTAAAATCTAATCTTCATTTATTTATGGCACGCTTGACGAATATGAGTTTATGTATTTCCTCTGCATTCAATATGGTAGATACGGAATTATAAATTGTGGTCAATGATAATAAAATAAATGCTCCCTTCTTTTCAGCTAAAATGACACGTTTTTTTTAGTTTATCTTAAATAAAATGACATTTTTATTTTAGATAATTTTCTTTTTCCAATTAACAAATCTAACCACTTTTTCTTATTCCAATTAAAATAATCAATTCTCTTTACTGTAATTTTTTTTATGTAATTAAAGACATTAGCAAATAACTCCTAAAATCTTATACGACTAAGAATATGTCATCTTTGTCGAACAGATGAAGTAGTATATTTTCTGATCTTATATTCTAATATGATATATTAAAATTATACAAAGAATGTGCCATCTTAATCGAAGATAACAAAGGGAGTAGTGAACTTTTATTAGTACGAAATGGGCTATTATCGAGTTCCATTAACCAACAAGCACCTAAATTTTTTTATTTACCTCTGTATAAAAAATGATTTTCAAGGATGCTGAAACATCATTATACGAAATGGGCCATTATTGAAGGCTTATATAAGGGGCGTGACGTGGATATAAAACGAAAAGACAAAAAAAGCCCATATTTTATAATAGGACATTTGTTCCGAAACATTTGCAAGATACCAACACAGAATAATACAATGACAGCATCACAACACAGAAAAAATAGTTTTGTCAACAACTGAATCTGGAACATACACCCTTGATAGCTCAGTCGCCTTCATGCTGTGAAAGCTTTTCCGCAGGCGCCGTGACTGGAATGTGGAGGTGATGTGAAACCTAGTTTGAGGAGAAATGGTTAAAGACCGTTTGCCAAAACAACATTGTACACAAGGTCAGATGATGTATTCCTCGGGTCTACGCTTGAATGGATATGGCGTATACATTTACAAAGTGTATGCTGGGCTGTTCAACACTGCAGCTTGACCTTTGAGCATAAATACGAAATAACTGGCCGATTCAGATTTGGAGGTAAATCAGGCAGTGCCAAGCAAGTTCAAGTAAGAGACTTCCCCGCCCATTCTCTTTGTTTTCGCTTTTCCTTTGCCAGCATTTTGTTAAATTTCTCTTTCCCTTTCTCCAGAAGAGGGTCATGTACTACATAATCATTGGGATCGTTGCTCCGCGACATATTATTCTGCAGAACAAAGAAAAACTTCATGTCAAGAATCTAAGGAACCATAACGAACCTATATTTCTGTAAGAGGGTCAGGATATTCATAGTAAGGCTTTGAATTTCATGCAATGACACATGAGAAACTTGGACAGGAAAATTTATCATCAATTACCTTGCCAGGCTCAGGAGCAAACTTTAGCTCAACCCCCATCCATCCAGACACATCTTCATCCTTGGCACCAGTATCATCACCATTCGATCCTTTGAATTTGGTTGAGAAAGCAGACTTAAAGTTCTCGAGTTTGGCTAGGACCTAATGCACATGAATACGTAAAACTATTGAAATTACCAAGCTATGGAATTAAGCAAAGCAGCTGAAAAGGAATAGCACAAGAGCTGTAAATTAATTAGAGAACAAAAATTATTATGTGCTCCTGTGGTTTTATTTACATCACTACCGTGCTACATTCTGTTAAATCATTAGACAGTTCTAATATAACTATGGCACATATGGCAATTTTATCTTTCTGTCATACCATCAAATTTTGGGTCCTTTTCGTACTTTGCATTTTTTTCACTTCTCCCCTCATCCACAAACAGTACAGATGCATACTGTCCTTAGATAGCAGATTCCAGTAACACAAAATAAAACGTACTGTATAAACAATGTCATAAAACAAAAAGAACTTAGAACATACATCTTCTTCATGTCCTTGACGCCTGCGTTTTTTCTGCTTGTGCAGCTGTCTCGATCGTTCTGCTTCTCCAAGCAACTGTAAATCTGCATCTGCATTATCCAAGCGCTCAGCCCTAGCTTCAGAGCCTACTCCTTTTTTCTTAATTGACAACTTATCTGCTTTTGACTTTTCATCATGTTCATCAACTCTGGACCTGGCAAGTGCAGGTCAAAAGTCTTAGGGCCACGATCCTCATTAAGTTCACCAGGTTCCCAAAAAATGAAAATGAATGCAGCTACTTGTCGAGTTATGCAAAATTTATCACCAAGTATTCAATCAATTTATCCTTGTCAGTGAGAATGGCAAATATAGCCAATGGAGCAAACAGGTTTGTTAAAGAGATGCAACGGAAAGGGAAAATGTTGAATTCCCTTATCAGCAATTTTCAGCACTGACAAGACTGACCAAATAAGCCCTTTACAAATTGGCATAAAAATATTAGGTAAAATTTTTTTTCAACAATGGTAGCAAGAGAAAATGGATAATCCAGTGATACATATCCATCAGATAATGCTATCTGACCTTTTCACATCAACTCGAAGGACCTCGATTGGGAAAAGGAAAACATACACTAAACGTATAACAATCATACCTAGATGCAGGTGGAGATGTAGCACGCTTCTGAGAATCCGTACGCTCTGCTGATGCAAAGAAAAGATGAGATTAAATATTCAAGTCCAGTCAAGTAACCAAACTATGACTAATCAGATACTATCTAAAAATTCACTCACCATTGCGCAAGTCTTTCTTAGTTGGCTTGTCTCCAATCTCCTGCCTTTTTCTTAGTATCTGCTGACGCATTCGTGCATCGAAGCTGAGCTCATCTTCATCGCTATGATCAGGAGAGTCAGAAGTTCCAGCACCTAAATCTTCTTTATGCTGTTTCTTTGCAAGAGCTTCCCTCACCATTAACTGTGATTCCCTTGATTTCTGCTCTTCAGCTGAGTTCTGCAAAAGATAAGTTGCACCAGATTTGCAAGGATTAAATTATTGTAATTGAGAACACTGCATGTGCACTTGAATCTCCATGATAAAAATGTGAGACATCCAACTTAAGTACCCCAAAGGCAGAGAAATGAGAATAGTAAAACAAAGTATTAAGAAATAAATTAGATTCTCTAACCAGAAGATTGAGAAGCCCTCCATTCAAGATTTGGCATTGCACTACAGTTAGCTAATATGAATATATGAGAATGCTCTTAATCATTAAAGTTAACAATTTGGTGCACGTTTAACATTTAAATTCGTACCCTCCGGATCTTATATTCTCAAGCACTGAAAAGAAAATTATTGGCAGCATAAAGCTTGGAGAAATACTAAATTCAAAGATTCTACCAACACTATAACATCATTACCAAATCTTTTTCAAGGCCATCTTTTAGGAGCCGGGGATCATTCAAAACATCATGACTACTTTTTATTCTAGGATTGGCAGCTAAAAGTTCCTTCTCCTCTTCTTCAGCTTCGTCCCCAAATGAAAGCAAGCTCAGTTTTCTGTACAATAGATCATATAAAACATATTATATTACAACATACAGAGTAGAAAAGGAACTGCTGAGATCATTATTACGTTCCTCATTGAGGATCAATAAACCTACTTGATAGCCTTCTGCTTTGGCTCTTTCTTTTCAGATAGTAGTGAAGACTTTGTAGAGATTACCCTTGGGACCATGTCATCAAATGGATTCCATAGCACCTGAAGCAGAGTTGCAAAAAAGTTACGCAACTGAACAAAGTCACACAATTAAACAAAGAAGCTTCACCAAGACAAACTAATACCTCAGCAGAAAGAATCTTAGGAAGAGGGTCCAGCGGCCTATCATTTTTATCACACTCTACTTCACTTAAGGTTAACAGGTTATATATTGAATCTCCAGTTATCTGTTAAAAAACAATCGGATTAACTGTCAATGCAAGATGGTATGTATCAGAATGTGAGTAATACATGAAGGAGCATACATTACCTTTCCGAAAATTGTATGCTTCTTGTCAAGCCAGTCACAACGATCCAATGTTATAAAGAACTGGCTGCCATTTGAATTGGGTGTGTCAGGCTTATTTGCACATGCAACCAAACCCCTGTGCTTAAATCGTAGACGAGAATGAAACTCATCTGAAAACCCACCACCATAAATACTCTCACCACCTGTCACATAAAATATGCATACTTGTCAATTCATTTCAAAGCATAAGGTCACAAAAAAATTCGGATCAAAGAGCCACACATCATGTCAAATAAATCATGTTTCTCAGCTTCTATCTCAAAAGCCATACTATAACAAATAACAAGACGCTGGGGAACACATATTTAACGTCATGTTATCAAATAACTTTCAGGATAACAAACAACACAGAACACTCCTCATATGTAATAAGGCCACGAAAAGTGAGTTGCATATACAGTATACTGTATACTCCTAATTCATACGTATCCCTGATACCGAAGTTCTCAATAGGCCAACCACTCAAAAAATAAAAAAGTAAAAACAACCAAGTCCAGAACGTATCCATACGTCATTCCAACGTTGCTTAAAGATTGCTAATGATACACAACCAACATTGAAGAACCGACTAGCACTGCAAGTCTGCAATATGCATAAACTAGCATACCTAAATTCGAGTTCAAACAAAGTGCACACTGATATCTTCACATTAAAACTTCCAACAACTACCAATCGTTCTCTTCCCTGTCCATACCAAATTTAAACAACACATTCCAGCTCAGAACTTCACACAAACAGTTAATATACAAATCATATCCAAACTCCGAGTTCAAACAAAACGCACTTTAACACTGTTAGCTGCCCATCATTCCCTTCCATCTCCATCACCAAATTCAAACAACGCATTTCAGCTCAAAATTTCACACAAACAGCTCATAATATCAAAAAACAAAAACTCGAACTAATTTGTACCTTCTCCAGTTCCGGTGGGATCACCTCCTTGAATAAGAAACGACTTGATCACGCGGTGAAAAATAGTGTTGTCGTAGTATCCATCGAGGCACAGCTGCACGAAGTTGCGGACGGCCTTCGGCGCCTCCTTTGGCCACAGCTCGATGTCAAGGGGCCCCTTCGACGTCGTCAATATCACCTTCCCTTTCGTCGGCGGTTCCAACACGTACACCGTCGACATTGTTGGTTAGTTCCCAGTTGAACTGTCAATGGTAGAATTTCTCCGATTCAATTGGCGTCGGCGGTGTGCTGAATTTGTGATTGAATGGCAAACCCCCCTTTTCTAGGGTTCAAATTGGGGAGGCTTATATCAGAAATTGAAATTCTGGTTCGAAACGACGGCGCTCCGGGAAGTTTTGGGCTATTGCATGACTACCCCTCAATAAGTTGATAAATTCAATTCTCCCCGTATTTTTCTCTCATTTGCTATTTCACTCCATTATTTTATAGTTTAGTTCGAAAAATCATGAAATTTGATCAAATTTTAATTCATCTGTAATTTTAAAAATCAGTCAAAATAAGCATGAAATTTGGAACTTTTCACAATTATTCCACGATGAAAAAATTATATTGCTTTCGTGCAATATATTATAGATTTTTTTCCCTCAAACGATATTGTTTTCTACTATGTAAATAGACGATATCGTTTAATTCACAAGTAATTGATGTTTGCATGCGATCTTTCGGCTACCTTATCAGCTGCGATATGTCGATATCATCAAGAAAATTGGTTATGAGATAATTGCCAACAAATTGAAATTTTACGTATTAAAAAAAGTGAGTCCCTCACAAATAACTTGGAGAATCATATAATATACCTACATTAAGATTTCAAATTGATTTTGCCAATTAGATATAGGTGCTCTTAGGTTAAAATTATAAATAAATAAAAACATGCTACATCTCTGCATTGGAATATCGATATTCCTTTCTTCGGATTAAAGAGAAAAAAAAAAGGATGATTCCAAATTCTAAAAAGAAAAGCATATATACAAAGAAAGGTAGTATAAAGTGAAGGAGAAAAAGCTTGGATAACATATCTGGATAATGACATTTTTTAAATATTATAATACAGTACATTTCTGAAAATGAATATACATTTTCAAGGGTATTTGTATGTAAATTATTATACTCTTTTTTATTTCTGATTTTGCATATAAACACTTAAATTTAACTGTAAATTAATAAATACTCCTATTAATTTGTTCTAATTTTGTAACTGATCAAGATTTCAGTGATAAAATGGCGTGATCACTTATCTATGGGACACCCCCGAACGTCAATAAAAACGACGTAATATTAATTTGCTATATATCCTTCTATTGCGTTCTGCATCTCATTCTTTCCATTGCATCTCATTCTCTCTGGCTATAAACCTCTAACGAACAATTAAAATTATTTAATTTAGTATAATATGACGTAGTTTTGTTGCGTCCAATGTGATATGATCGTTCGATAATACTATATTGGCATCTTGAATAAATCTATAATTTGATCATTTACACATTTTTTTAAAATCAGTATACAAAACTAGAATTTAATGTAACTTCAAAATTTATAAATAATACTAGTACATAATACTCCTTACTCATACTAGCTATCTATAAATATACACACTTCCTAGCCTCCACACACCAATACACTTCAACTCTAGCAACAAAATTTGAGGAGAAAAGGAAACCTACAATAATTCTTGCTCCCATGGAAATAAAAATGTCGATTTTTCTTCTCTCGCTATTGCTTCTAGCTTCAAAATCCGAAGGTCAGGATAACATCGCCCCATCAAGTTCGTCATGCATTAGCCACTGCGACACCTGCCCCGTCGTATGCTCGCCGCCACATTCGCCAAAACACCACCACTCGCCACCGGCTCATCCTTTGCCCGATGAGGGCGACGAGAGCGCTCGGGCACCTCCGGCCGAGCCAACCATGGTGCAGCAGAATTTTTCCAACCCTTACTACTACTTCTACACATCAAAAGCTGCAATTGGAGCTTTTCATCCTCTTCAAGCCTTTCATATTTTTGTGTTGTTGTGTTTTTATTTTATGTTGTAAATTACTTGAATTTGTGTTTGTTGAAAATGTTTCAAGGAAATAAAAGCTACTAGTAATTTTTATTTCCACTCGGTCTCTTCCCATGGCCCTTTGAAAATTAGATGGAAAGAGATCATAAAGTTTGAATTTATTTATTTTTTGGGGTTAAATTGGATATGGTTGCAAGAAAATTATACTTAAAGACGTGATTGAGTATGAGTTAAACAATGTCATCTATTCATAAAGAAAACGACAATGTTTGGAAAACGTCAACAAGAGAACATGTAAGCGAGGTAATTTTTTCCTCGGTTGAATAATTGCAAATAAATCCAAACTTTATATACTATTCCATGTAAATTTTAAGTTGCGAGACGGACCATAATTTGATCAAATTTGATGATTTCGCCGGTCATTTCCACAAATAAACCAAAACACTAACTATAGTACCCCCTCAGTCCTAACTAAGTTTATTAGGACATTTCAACAAAGTTTAGCATTTCCTTTGTTGTTTACATAAAATAAAACATCAAATCACTTTTATTTTATTTCAAGGGAGTATTTTTTTTTCAAGGACTAAAACACAATTTCACAAACATTGCAAGACAAAGCTACCTTTTCTCCTAAATTGCAAAAACACCCCCTATACTCTTGAAAATAAGATGCAGACCCAGAGAAATCTCACCAAAAAATCAGATAAAATCTCAGTTTCCAGATCTCTAAAATACTCCGATCAAATTCAGGGCTTTAAGAATGACGGCAATGGCGTCGCCCGATTCTGCGGCGAACGGCGACGTATCGGCGGAGATGTCGAATCTCTTCCCCCTCGCCTCCGCCGCGCAGCAGCCTTACGTCTCCGAGCTCCTCTCCTTCACTCTCGATCGTCTCCATAAGGTATTCGTCTGGCAATGCTTAATTCGTGTCTTCAGATTAGAAATTTTCGGTAGTGATGGTGATATTATTGTCGAAGGAACCGGAATTGCTCAGAGTAGATGCGGAGAGGATACGGCGGCAGATGCAGGAGGTGGCGGTGGGGAACTATCGCGCATTCATAGCGGCGGCGGATGCGTTGCTCGAGATCCGCGAGGAGGTTTCTTCGATTGACAAGCATCTCGAGTCTCTGGTAATTGTGGTTTTCGTTTTTATAATCTGATCCGATCTCATAGTTATTGAGCTGGCATTGCAGCTATTGCCACTGCGAACTGTAAATTATAAGCTGTTGGGGCAGATATGGAGTGAGAATGGAGAATAAGATAGCAAGTATGCTGTAAATTGTGTATTTTGAGGTTGAATTAGCTCTGTTACTAATCAAAGGAAAACATGGAGTACCTAGAAATCTTAGGAGCCAAATGCCAAGACGTGATTTCTCGTCTATTTTTTGTGGATCATGTATATGTTGGAGCAGTTAGCTATGAAAAGTTATGCCTGGATGAAAGTTTAGGATGCATATACTAGGATAGTTTAAGCCTAAATGTCACATTTATTGCACACATACAAGCTACATGTTGTTGGCGATGATCATGCTATTTTAATATGAGCTGAACTTAGGAGATCTTTCTAGACGAAGTTGAAGTATTAGTATTATTCTTCCCTGCTGGATGTAGTACAAAGAATGCAGCATAGGTTTTGATGTGTATATCATACTTGTGTATCAAGGAGTGTTTGTTACTCTTGTAAACTGCCTATCTTTTAACCTTTATAGGGGTAAGTTATAGGCCAGTGTCTTATTGTAGTGGAACGGCTAAAAACTGGAGTGGGTATAGTTGATTTTTTCATTGTGCCAGTTTCCTTGTTACAAGTCATCATGCTTTTACTGAGGTCCGTAGATGTTTGAACTTTTTGCAGATAGCTGAAATTCCAAAACTAACATCTGGCTGCACTGAGTTTGTTGATTCGGCTGAAAATATATTGGAAAAAAGGAAGATGAACCAAACATTACTAGCAAACCAGAGCACTTTGCTTGACTTACTCGAAATACCTCAACTCATGGATACGTATGCACCTGTACTTATTTGTCAACATTTTAAATTATCCAATACTTTATGCTGTCTACTAGACATGTCTTAATAATTTCTCAGAGTATGATTAGTTAGCATTGTGATACAGATGCGTGAGGAATGGAAATTTTGACGAAGCTCTTGACTTAGAAAGTTTTGTCTCAAAGCTTACTACAATGCACCCAAAGTGAGTTTTTTGTACAATTCTAATAGAAGAATGCAGTCCTTTCATCTGTGAGCTTGCTTGATGCATTTATTAAGGCACCACTTTTGTTTTCTCTTGAAAAAGAATTCCTGTGATTCAGGCTCTAGCCACAGAAGTTCGGCAGACCACACAGTCCCTTCTTTCACAGCTTCTTCAGAAACTTAGGTCTAATATTCAGGTATTCTATCTTGTTTTAGATTAAGTTGATTCAGTGCAAATACTAGTTAAATATTCAGCTCTGAAGTGATTAAACATTGTTCTTTATATTGCTTGTAGTTGCCAGAATGCTTGCGCATAATTGGATATTTACGTCGAATAGGAGTTTTCAGTGAATATGAAATGCGCCTACAGGTAGTCTTTTAATGAAATCACTGTCCCGTGTGGAAAGGATTTTACTAAATTTTGGTGGTTTTAGTCACTGTTAAATAAAATATTCAAGGCGTGAGTTCTGATCCATGATGCCTGGTGTTCAGTTTTTAAGATGCCGTGAAGCCTGGCTTACTGGAATACTTGATGATTTAGACCAGAGAAATCCTTATGAATATTTGAAGGGGATGGTTAATTGTCACAGAATGCACCTTTTTGATGTTGTCAATCAATATCGAGCCATCTTTGCTGATCACACATCAGAGAGTGAAGAAAATTATGATGGTGGGCTTCTCTTTGATTGGGCCATGCATCAGATTACCACGCATCTGAAGACTCTTAAAGTTATGCTTCCAAAGATTGGTGAAGGTGGATCCTTGTCAAATATACTGGATCAGTGCATGGTGAGAACCATTGGTAATCACTGATGCTGTATTTATGCTCCTAAATTAATTATGTTCTATTTATTTTTTTCATGGTTCTCTGCAGTATTGTGCCATGGGCCTTGGATGGGTTGGTTTAGATTTTCGAGGGCTGCTTCCCCCGCTATTTGAAGAGTAATATTTTTTGCCGTTTACAAATCTATCTGAGACTATGGCAATTGGGCTAGCTCGCTATTAACTTGATTTGTTCATCTTAGCAGAGCTGTTCTTAATTTATTTTCAAAGAATATGAGTAGTGCTGTTGAGAATTTTCAGGTATGATCTTCAAACAGACGATGGCATGTTTTCAGTTGCAACGAAATTATGCCTCTTTTTTTGTTCTCATTAGGCATATGATTTGGATCCCTATATATATGACATATATGTTTTGCTTTATCCAGTTGGTGTTGGATTCTCATCGTTGGGTCCCGTTGCCAGCAGTTGGCTTTCCTGCCAATAGTCTTGCTGATGGAAGTCACGATGATATTACTCCTCCGTCAAGTCTTATGGAACATCCACCTCTTGCTGTTTTCATCAACGGTGAGCTCAAAATCGAAATCCTGTTTGATGTGTTCTGGCATCATGGCATTTTGGTTTTACTGTATTTCCTCGTGTGGTGGCTGCAGGCGTATCTGCAGCAATGAACGAACTGCGCCCTTGCGCTCCAATAAGTTTGAAACACGTGCTCGCTCAACAACTAGTCAAGGATCTGCAGGCCGTTTCCGATACCCTACTTAGACACCGCACAACCAAAATGCTCAAAGACAACGAATCCCAACTTTTCCTCAAACTTTGCCAAGCATTCATCGAGGTGAGCTCTGCTCCTAATCTGTCGATTTTCATGCAGTACTATCTCGAACCGTCACACGATGATGCTGGCTCCGTGCAGGTCGCTTTCCCACATTGCGCGGCATGCTTTGGCCGCTGCTACCCCGGTGGAGCTGCTCTGATCACAGACGCCAAAAACTTGTTCGACGGCATCAGCCGCCTGTTGGCAACCTCACCCTCCAGAGAATTACCAAAACTAGTCAAGAACCAGAACGCAGAGGACAAGAACGCATCAGAAAACGGCAATGGCCCCATGGTTGAAAACGGGGTCCGCCACAGTATCGAGCGGACGGGAAGCTCCAGCCATGACGAGAAGGAACCGACTCGTGTCGGCTCAGATAAGGAAGTCAAGGCAGCGGCAGATACCACAAGTGAAGAAACTCAACAACCATCCGTATTATCATGAAAAATATAGTTACTCATTTCATTGTAATTATAAACATTTCAACGATTTTTCTTTTATTATAGAGTGAGTAATTGGAGTTAAAAAAATAAATTCTTAATGTTGAGCCTGTTTGTATTAGGTTGAGGTTAATTCTTTTTGTAGTACGTTGTTACACAATTAAATCGAGAGGTGGTGTAATAATTTTGATCCTATAACGGAACCTAATTTTATATGTAATACAACTAGAATGAGTTAATAGAATTTAAATATAATTACTATGGAATTTAATACTCCTCAACAATAGTCAACATTCTGCAAAAGTTACGTTCTTTGATTCTAAGATTTTGATTTAGAGGTCATCCATTACGTGCATAGAGAGAGGAATTTTGCTATTGATTATTTGTCATATTTTACTTGTGGGTTTGATAGAGGACTCCACACTCTAGATATGGCACCATGAAATATTCATAGTTGTCTTCTTCATAATAAATTAAGTATTTTTTATATTCGTTATATTATTTTGAGTGTTACCAGCGGTTTATTACCAAAAAAAAAGTAAGATTATGAGAGGAGTAATATTGGGCGAACCAATCAATAACACGTGTAATTGCGGAAGAGTATTAGTTTTACTTTTACACCACCAAATTTCCTATTTATATAGCTACAAAATGATGAGTTAGCTGGTCGGATGTGAGAGGTAGATTAGAAATGGAGTAGGAAAAGTGGTGTAAGAGATTCGCTCCAGTCGGATGTGAAAGGTGGATTAGGAATGAAGTAGGAAAAGTGGTGCAGGAGATTCGCTCCAGGAAAAATCTAATACTAATAATTGTCACTGAAATATGTAAAACGAGACATAAATCAATTTTTCGTAAAATTAAAAGGATTAAACAACATTACGTTGAGAAGAAAACGCTGAAAATTAGGGAGACGAAACACGATTAATCCAAATAAAAATTACTACTATAAAAATTAAATTAAAATGGTTAGATATAATCATAATTAAACAGACTACTTTAGTTCGTAGAGTGAATTTTTCGACTCTCGTCGTCTTAAGTAAACTCCTCTCCAGTAGATTTGTGTACAATTTTTTCAAATTAATCCTAAAAAAAGCCGCCATCTGTTCTTCACTGCATAAATTTGTGATAATAGCTGCGAAACCTATTTGATTGCAATCTTCTTCTGTTAATTCACAAAAGGTCAGTTTTCTCGATATTGTTCAATGCTGTTGCCGATTGGTTTTGTTTTCCAGTATTTAATTAGCTCGCGCGCGCGCGCACACGCCAATTTAGGTGGAATTGTTTGAACTTTTGAATATTCGCATGCTCTAAGCTGAAGTTTGTGCTCATTTTTATGGATGCTGCGTATAGTTTATCACTTGGACATGTTTTAATTGTAGATTTGTGTTTTGCTTATCTGGAGATTTGGCAATTTTTGCACTTACTAGAGCATTGATTATTTCTGTTTAGTTTACTGATGAATTGGAGCTGATTCCTTGTAATGCCTTCGTTATTAGTTCAATGGAGTTATGGAAGATTGTAAATAGATTCATTGTGTTAGGAGTTTGTGGAACCGTATGGATTATGATGCCTCTGTTTAATGATTTTTACTTGTAATGCCTTGGATTGGATTTGTTTTTAGTTGTGTTCTATTTTGTGTAGTTGAGTAGGGAATAGTGATGGCAGCCACACCGAGCTCTGGAGTAAGTGTTAGTGAGAATCAACAAACACAGCATTCGAAAATTCAAATATATGCGCCTTCCAATGATGAAGTATCGGCTTTCTGGAGAGGTTGGCACTTCTTTAGACTCTCTAATTTCTCGTTTAGTTGAGTTTCGCTTCTTGATTGAGCCGGTACTATTTGTTGGCAGATAAGTACGAAAAAGATGCCAAGAAATACTGGGATATCTTTTATAAACACCACCAAGACAAGGCAAGTCTTTAGTAATACCAATGCAATTTCATGAGCTTAAGAAGAAGAATAGTTGTGTTTGTTGTTTTATAATGTATGAGTCTTCTTCATACTAATTTCGGGTTCTCCAAAACGTATAAATTGGATGCACGATCGTTCTTCTGCATTGTTTGAATTAGCAAGAAATGAAAAACTGATCAATTACTCGCACTTCCTTTAAGGTGCTTTGCTTGTGATAGTTGATACTAGCTTTTGGTTTTCATGCTCTGTAGTTCTTTAAGGATCGTCATTATTTGGGCAAGGAATGGGGACACCACTTTTCTGTAAGTACAAATGATAGTGATTTGGTTCCGTTGAATGAAATTGTAGGTTGTAATTAGTTTCTTTCGTTCGTTTTTGCAGGGAGAAGGAAAAAAAGTGGTTTTGGAGGTATATCTTCTCAATCTACTAGTTTGATTTGGATTTATTACTCATATCCGATGTTAATATCTGACCAGTGTGGTTTTCCTTGTGAGGTTTTTGATTGATAATTTTGTACCAGGTTGGTTGTGGAGCTGGAAACACTATCTTTCCTCTGCTTGCTACATATCCACATTTATTTGTACATGCTTGTGATTTTTCACCCCGTGCTGTGAATCTAGTAAAGGTGAGATCTTGAGAGAATGACACATGAATTTCGGCTGCTAATACTCTTCCGTGACATGGTTCACTATTTGCAATTGCAAACAAACTTCTGTAGACTGCAGAGAAAAATGTTCAATTAATCCATCTTTTGCCTCTCAAATTGGTTGATTGTTTATAACTGGTAATTTTTCAATGTCATTCTAGACGCACAAGGAGTTCACAGAGGCCAAAGTCAATGCATTTGTTTGTGATCTTACTGCTAATGATCTATGTGCTCATGTTACTCCTTCCTCGGTGGACATTGTGACAATGGTAATAGTTTCTTTTGATCTTTCTCGATCTTGGGTTGCACCGTTGCACCCTAGCACGTTTTTGAATATATTTTACTTGCATAAATAAGTACCATTGAATTTGTTCTATGTTAGTGTCATAATCAAAGCAGATTCACTTATTTTGTTTACATGCTGCTGTAAAATTTGCACACTGACTAACTTTTTAAGCAGATATTCGTTTTGTCTGCAGTTTCCCCGGAAAAGATGCCAGCAGTGATGCAAAATATCAGAAAAGTTCTCAAGGTAAGTACTCAATATATATACTGTCTTTGACTGGTGAACTCTCGTGCTTAATTTCTCTAACAACACATATTTTCAATGTGCAGCCAAATGGGCGTGTACTATTTCGAGATTATGCTACTGGTGATCTTGCTCAGGTGGGGACTAGTCCAAATGTGCTTAAGTAGTTTTGGAGTCTAGTTGATATTTTTAACCATAGATAGAAATCGATTTTATTTCGTATGACTAGTGTTGCAATGTTCTTAACAGCATATTTATGGCAATATTGACAGGAACGGTTCACTGGAAAGGAACAGAAGATTAGTGAGAACTTCTATGTTAGGGGTGATGGCACTGTGAGTTTCTATTCGTTTGGATTAATGCTTCTCAAGGTTCTACGTATAACATCGATTTCTCATATATATAATCTACTCTGGTGCCAGAGAGCTTTCTACTTCTCAGACGAGTTCTTAGAAAATCTTTTGAAAGGAAATGGGTTCAGCATGGAAGAACACGTCTTGTGTTGTAAGCAAGTGGAAAATAGATCGAGAGAGATTGTAATGAATCGGTGAGTCTTATTCATTTTTCTGGGAATTCCTTGCTAGAAAAGCATGCATTCGTGTTATATTACAAGTTTACAACATCAAATTACAGGCGGTGGGTGCAAGCTGTGTTTCGCCCAGCTGAGACGAACGGTATTTGTGCTGGAGATGCTCCGGCCCAAGCTGGCCAAATACAACGAGATTGTGATAAACGTGAAGATGGTATCCAGGTGACTGAAATTGATATGTCGGAGGGGATGGCTGTGGAAATGTTTGGCGTCTCACCTTCCATTAAAGAGGTACTGGACCACCCTTGCCTTCTTTAACTCACAGGTATGTCTTTCGTAATTGCATGTTCTAATCCGAATGATTATTCCTTTTTCTCGTAGAGTCATGAGGTGTCCGTACACGACTATACGTTCAAGATAAATTTGCTCTCGGGAGAGTTTCAGCACACCTGCGCATCAACCGGCTTGATGCTGTGGGAATCAGCAAGGCTGATGGCATCCGTCCTTGCCACGAATCAGAATATCGTTGCAGGGAAACGGGTTCTCGAGCTCGGATCCGGATGTGGAGGGATCTGTCCCATGATAGCTGCTGCATCGGCTGATCTTGTAGTCGCCACAGATGGGGACAATAAAGCAATTGATCTTTTGAAAGAAAATGTAGCATCAAATCTCAAACCATCACCACCATCTTTGCATATCAAGAAACTCGAGTGGGGGAATCGAGAAGATATACAGGCGATCAAGCAACTGAGCGAGGAGGGTTTCGACGTCATAATCGGGACGGATGTGACGTACGTCTCTCAGGCGATCGTACCGTTATTTTCTACCGCCAGAGAGCTGATTTCAACCAGCGGCAGATGCTCAGGAACTAACAAAGAGCCTCCTGCTCTCATCCTCTGCCATGTTTTCCGTCGAGTCGACGAGCCGTCTATACTCTCGGCAGCATCTCAGTGTGGCTTCGAACTCGCTGATAGGTGGTCTGACAAGACCCCTAGCAGCTCGGTACAAGGCATAATTGGAACGTGGTTCGACACGAGCCCGTACCGTATTCCATCTGCGGCACTTAATATCATGCTCTTTCACCTTGCATAGATGATTGTGATTCAAACTTACTAAATTTAGTGTTGTTATTTCACATTTTGTGATGAATTAACCATTTTTGTGTACAATTTTAAAACTTCGTTTTGGTTGTAATTTAAGTTGAAGACAGAGACATTGTATTACTTATAGGTTAAATTATTTTGCCGTTCTTGAGCAAAATACTCTTTTTGCCCTATTGAAAATGAAATATTTTTCTTTTTTGGGTTGTCTCATTAAAAATGAAATATTTCCTAAAATGAAAGCAACATTATCTCTATCTTTTTATTTCTCTTACTTTATTCTCTTCTCATTAACTCAAAAACAACACTATATTAAATCTCGTATTAAAAAGCCTTTTCATCTCTCTTACTCTATTCTCTTCTCATTAACTCAAAAACAACACTACATAAAATCTCGTGCTGAAAAGCTTTCATTTCTACTGAGACGGACAGAGTATAAGGTTTTAAAGTAGAAGTAGAAGGGTTTTTGTTCTCATAATTATTACTACTATTTTGGATAGCTAAACCAGAAAATGTTTGAGATAATTAATCAAAGCTTAGAACTACACCAATTCAAAATAAGTAATCAGTTAATTTTAAGTGTATTTTGTGTTTTGAAGATACAAAAACAGCTATACTATTTTCATATCAAAGTGCATCTGCTAAACTAGGGTTTCGTATATTATTAATCAACATTTCAAATTTGTACGAAAAGAAATAATTATTGAATTTCTAATGCAATAAAGTCCTGGAGAAAACAAAACCTACTTTGATGCATTACAATGAACTTTTGACTAAAATTCATGAAAATTTGAAAAAAAATCAATTAAAGAATTCCAAAGTGTAACTAAAGCAGTGGTCCAAACTCTGAAAAATGAATGTAGCTCTAGTGCTGAACTCCAATTATCATAGAGATCATATGCTAATCCTATTTGAACACTTTGCTAATAATTAATAAATATAAGTACACAATTAATGCTAATTGATCTCAGCAAATAAAGGGCTTTATTTTCTTTTGTCATGAACAAGGGTTTCCTATCATCCTTAACACAAATTAACAATATTATTTTAATCAAGCATTAGCAACATTTTATAACAGTAACAGATATGATTTAATATATAAGTGATTATCTTGCAAACTAAAACATATTTAAACAAATAATTATAGTGTACTAAATGAAAAAGAATAAGGAATCCATAAATTCATCATCTCAAATTACAATCTATCATGATACTATTTTACAATGTATTTACAAACTTGATAGTTCAAATAAAATAAACTAAGCTAGGTAGTCCCTTTTGTGCCGAAATAAGGTTGTCCCTTCAGATTCTTCAATATCCATTAAAATATGATAAAAGAAGTTCTTCCATTTGATGACAAAATAAATAATTCAAGAGCATCAATTGAATCTCTTCTTTAATCGGCTGCTGCAAGTTTTTCCTTGTCACAAAGAACACACATAATTACTAAACCCTAAACTTTTTCTGAACACCAACATGAAAGAGAAAGAGACAACTTTAATATCAATTTAATCCACAAATGGTGGAGATTAAATTTTGATGATTAAAGAGAAGTTTTAATTAGTGCAAATGAGCCCCCACTCTTAAAAACAAAATTCAAGTGAAAATGACTGATTTTTATTTTAAACATATGATAAACATGACTGAGACTTGCTGAGATCTTGAGATTAATTTTTGTTTTTTTGTTTTTAACTCAAGTGCAGAAAAATAGAAAAATTCAACAAGATAGAAGTAGAAGAAGATGGCAACATTTCACCAGCTCCCATCATAGAAAATTAGTCAAAATTTTCTGCTGCAAGAAATGGGAACAAGCAAGCAATTGTGACTGATATAAATATATTAACAAATTCAAAATATCTACAAAAGAAATATAGCATAAATATTGATCAAACACAAACATCATGGCTAAAAACCAGTAGAGTAGATCAAAAATCTCCTTGAAAGTCAATTAGGGCTTCTTTTTTTTTCCCCAAAAAGAGTGAAAAAATTCAAATCTTCAAAACCCTAAATCAAGATTTGGAAAAAAGCCCTAATCAGCCTGTCAGTAACCCTATTGCTACAAAAAAACCTTAAAAAATGACAATTAAAAAAGAAAACAAAACCCTCCTACCTAATCAAGAAAATTAACATCCACATAGGGAGAACAAACACACATATTCATAAATTATACTATACATAGTGTGTGTGTGTGTGAGGGAGTGAGAGAGAGAGAGAGAAAGAGGGTGGGGTGACAGCAAGAGAGTGAGCACACATAGCTTCAAGCATGAACAATTCATGCAAGAAAAACACCATTTGTGCTCACTCTCTTCTGTCACCTCCCTTACCCTTATTGAACAGATTCCATTCACCAAATCAAAGCTCCAATCAATTTCTTGAAGAAAAAACCTTCAAACTCAGCTAGCAATTGCATAATAGGAGTATTAGTATGGAAAAAGAGAGAGGAGATTTTTGGGTGCGAGGGAAAATGGTGCAGCATAGTTGGGATTATATAGGAGAGCAAAGTTTAACGGTTCACATCAGCAATGACCTTTGGAATAAATGTGGGTTTATCTTTTTATGGGCCTCTCCCATTATTTTATTGCTGCAGAAACCCCAGGTGTCACATTTCACACACCCTATTAGTAATGTGTGTGTTATCACCTTCCCAAACAAGAATATATGCACATCACTTATCTTGTTTTTCGATGCTATATTAGGTGAAATATATCCGCTATTCGTAGTCATGGGATTAAAATGTATTTTTTCTATAATCTTTTTGAAATGAAATAGTCATACGATTAGAGATAAAATATTCTTATTGAGCCTCACTCCACCGTGTAGCTCCGCCTCTGGCTATATAACGAAAATGGCACTGGCAAATCGAACCCTAATCTTTGATTACTTTGTAATAAGTAACATTTCATAATTAAAAACATGAAGTAATTAGTGCTCTATTTTTGGGAATATGATATCAAACTTTGTATACTATGTAGGCAAATTTGTTACTCCCTCCGTCCCGACTAAGATGACACATATCTTAGCCGACATAGGATTTTAGGAGTTATGAGTTAAAGTGTTTAATTGAAGAGAGAAAATGTGGGTGTAAGTATTAAAGTGGAGAGATAAAGAAAGATGAATATTTTAATAAGATTGAGAAAAATTGGTTGAGTGTATTAACTGGAGAGAGAAAGTTTCCAAAAAAGGAAATGCGCCATCTTAGTTGGGACAAACTAAAAAGGAAAACGTGTCATCTTAAGCGGGACCGAGGGAGTACTACTTATTAAGAATATAAAGAGAAATTATTTTGTGACATGTAATTTTAGTGATATGAGAAATTATAAAGAGAAATTGGATGAGAAGCCACAATTCTTGTTACACATACCAATGCTTCTTGTAATTCTAAATGTTTTACCAGCCAATGCAGATGGTGGCCTTCTGCATCTATAAATCAGACCTAATTAAATAAAAGTATGAATTGTTCAATTCAAGATTGAAACCAATATTTATTTCTTGTCTACGTGATAGGGTGGTCAACTCTGCGCGTGAATTTTGAAATCTGTTCGGATTTATTAATTAATTAATTTATTAATTTGTGTATAGTAGTCACGACGAAATTAATTATACAATACTGCCATAAATTGTCACTCAAAGATAAGGATCCCAACATATCTCTACAGACTACATCATCTTCATGCCAGTCATTTTATTTATTTTTAATTTTTTGGAAGCTATAATAGTATTCCTAATATATACGTGGCATTAGTACGATTGAGAGATGTATTTACATTTTATTTAATTTCGAGTTATTTCATTTTAATTAATTTTCATATCACTTATTCATGTCGGTTTTTTTACTTTGCATACACAATTTAAATAATAAAATATATCTATATTTCTATTTACATTAATTGATATATATATATATTTAAAGAGTGTTGTAGTATCATGTATGTAAGTTCATGTGAACACACGTGATATATATCCAAGAATTATCAATACTTCTTCTGCAGGTCATGGTTATCCAAAACATATCATACGAGAACTTTATATTATGACAGTATTCTCCATAATCATATTCAACGACTCGAATTGTATCGATGTATGTGTGGATGTAACAAAATTTTACTATGACACACATTAATAAGATAATTTACAATTTTTATGAAAATTATTTGGTGCCATTGATATCATATAGTAACTACTACTCGTATTGCACAATTTGTAGTGATATTATGATCAAATGAAAATCAAAATGTTAAATAAGAACTAATAACCAATATGTATGTCATAGCTTTTCGAAATCTAACAATTATAGACTTATAGTAGTAGTACAAAAATTTGTATGGTTATCATGAAAACTATTTTTATTATGAGTTATGATGATATTATTTGAATGTTGATATCTTAATATGTATCGTTACTTTGACAAATGGTTTGTTGTTGATATTCGAAACCACTATTGGAATGACGTCTAGTGGAGAAAGGGATATGCCATATGAATGATCCGATTAAATTAAACCATATCTCTTACTGAAATGTAAAGAATATATATGTATGTCCATCCACTCAAATTAAAGAATTTTTTCAAAACACATATCAATATATAATTATAGTAGGCGTAGCTATCTACAGCTAGGAACAAAAGAAGGGTATAAGTGTTGGACTTTGATTAAAAAAAAATGTAAACAATATGAAACTCTAGAAGATAGATTGATTCTCTCTCCTAAGTCCTAAGTCTCCTCTTTCCCTCTCCTTTGAATGTGGATTGAACATTTCCACAAAATGGGATCCCACTTTTTCAGTTGCCCTAAAATTCCATTTTTAGTGATTGATGAGGTCAATATTATTACAATTTATTTTTATTCTCTTTTTGGTTGATCCATATTTTCTAGAGAATTTTTTTACTTATTTTACTTGTGAAACTTTATTAATCGATCCTCATTCATGACGTCATTGTATAATTTTGTAGTGGAATTTCACGTTCCTGAATTTGTCTAATGACCGCTCACTTAATTGTGAGTATTTCACATTTTAATAATATTCGAATTGGTTGAAATCTCATGACTCACGAGTATCGGAATTCATTGAATAATATATAGTAATAAAGTTATACACTAGATATATAGACGGGTGAGATTTAGTAGTCCAATTTTGTGTTCCTCACATCAAGCATCATATTCAACTTTTTCCCATAATTTTTACATTTTTTCCCTTTAATTTCAATTTTATATGCTTTCAGTTTGACTTTTATACAACTTGTTATCAATAGTTTGCCGCACCAAATTAGGATATGGAGTATAATAATTTGTATAGAATTTATTGTTATATTTACTGGATAAAAGTTGATTATTTGGAGTACGATAGTATATTTTTAAAATTTTGAAATTTTCAAATAAATATTAACTATTTTTATTAAAAATAATATAAAAACAATTGGCTAGGACATAATACATGGGACACTAGATCCCATCCCATAAATAAATACCAATAAGGTTCAGGATAAATAAAGTACATGATTTTTTTGTGAAGTTGGACTTTAACTTTATGAAAAGAGATGAATAATAGTAATAATAAGTTAAACAACAAACAAATAAATAAAGTGACTATTAATGAAGCGGCGATGAACAAATCGTAGATCGACAGGCCTTGAGTGGTATACCACCATGCGTAGATCTCTAAAGCAGCTTAAAGTATATATGCTTTTCATTAATTCATTAATTTATTAATTAGATACCTTATTTTAATAATAAATTATTGATGAAAGAATATGTTCCAAATCATCTATACAAAAGGCATGTAGTGCAGGGTGGTATCCCCCCACCCACAGAAAACCCCCATGGGGGAACCCATAATAACATGATATAATTGGCTGGTTCAATAATCCCAATAAAATTATTACAATATGCCCATCTTCTTGATTATGGACAGCCATATTGATTTGTTTGTTATATCACTAAAATTTTCTTATAGATAAAGAAAAATCTTTGTCTTAGTTAATTGTGTCTCGTGTTTGATAGTACTTGATAGTATATCAAATATTGAACTACTATAAAAATCAATCCAATTTCTTACATGTATAAACAAAAGCCCAACCAGTAAGGCAATGGGCGAAACCGAAAGATGATTCAAAAGAGTTATGATCAATGACACGACACAACAAAACAAAATCTAAATAATATCTCATCGATAAATAAAAAGCTTAATCAATGCCAATAACATCATCTAAAGTTGACAATAACAAACGAATAAAGAAAGATCAAGCGAGATGAAAACCACGATCACAATAAAAAAAAGAAGGGCATAAGCTAGGTTGGTTGCTAGTTAGATTAGACATGAAGGTGGGTTTAGTTAGGGTTCGATTATCTAACAATATATTCATGTGATTAAAGAAGTTGATCATTGGCACATGTAGGATTAAATTAATGGATTATTCTACTTTAATTTGGAATAGAACTTGGTGGTGCAATGATGCTATATAGTGGAAACTTAGGTCATTAATTAATTGTAGTTAAATATAGGTTTAAGAGGCTTTCCTTATTTGGAATGAATTTAATCAATGAGGTGGCATACAACTTGCCTTTTCTAGAATCCTCTTCAAGTGCATTTCTTGATTTTAAGTGATGTCGCATCATAATTATCTTGATGATTATCATATTATCTTTGGGAACTCTAGCTATCATGATCATTTAATAGATAAGCCTCCACTTTATTGTGGATTACATTATACTCGTATTATACATTTATCTGCATTATTCTTAATATTTTTATTCTTTCAAAATTGAACATATGATGCTATAACTTCATTTCAAGCAATGACTGAATGTATGTAGACTCATGTGGGCTCAAATTGTTATCGACTCTAATGTCTTACATTAGTTATAAAATATAACTGGTGTAAGATATATATTAAATGGAGTCTCTTGACATGATTTTATATGTTTGATTTGTATAATTAGTGTTTTTATTGAGAGTCCCAACGATTCGGAGTAGTCGTCTAGCAAATGAATCAATTGTGACCAATGAAGAGGTTTGACAGCTAACTCAGAGATGGTTTATCAAAGGAACCAGCATAACCAACAAGGACTCAAAGTAGTGACAACTAACCTAACAAAGGGATCGGTCATGAGTCATGACCAACAGGGACGTTATCTCTGAAGGAGGGTTGATCGTTACAAACTCTTTGTCTTGTGACGGTTGTGAGAAACAATTAGTGTGAGATTTATAGATCAAATAAACACTCTTTCATTATAATACACTGGTCCTTTTGGTAAGTATCATTTGACAGGCACTGCCATCGATCTACGAGTTCCAAATCCACCCAAACGTTCAACGACTTCATCCAGCGTGAACCACTTTAATCCGATGTGATCGACTTCTGTCTGACATTCGAAGAATATTGTCTAGATTCATCATTGATTCCAAAGTACACAATTATACACAATCCAATATAAAAATCTAGATGTAACTTGTATACTATGAATTATTGATCGACATTCGTCAAAAATGGCAAACGAAATAAACAAAAAGATGATTGGTTGGATCCAAATAATTTTAGGGATAGGAATCTTTTTAAATATATAGATAAGGAAAAATAATTACTCTTTTGATTGGTCTAAAGGTGTTGGTCACATTTCACGTTTCATTCTTCACCTTTCACTTTCGGCGATGAGAGAATGTCTTTGCGTGGGACGTTGATGCACTCATCACCCTCCACGTGGCAGCATCACACTCCTTTTTCTTGGTGGCTGCAGCCCATCCACTAGATCACTCTTTATTTTTATTCAACATTGCTAGTACTCCCTCCGTGCCTCTATCGCTGGACGTATTTCTTTTTGGGTTGTACCATTGTAGTTGAGTCATTTCCTCTTTTGATAAAAAAATAGTTTACTCTTTCTTCATCTCTATACCTTTTTTCTTTCTACTTTATTCTCCTTTCATTTAACTCATTTAAAACAATTTTTCTTAAATCTCGTGCCAAAAAGAAATGTCTCTACTATAGACAGAGAGAGTAATATAATAAAAGGACAGAGAGAGTAATATAATAAAAGGACAATAGTAATATATAATTTATAAGTTTTGATCAAATTTGGATTGATTATAAATTATAAAATCAAAATATTAAATCATGAAGTTATATTTTTTTTTAAATTTTAACACCCTTTATATAAAACAATAGTATATCTTTTAGTAATACTCAAAATAACTTTGTTACATTAAAATAATTATTATTGAATTTAGTTTTGGATTAAAAAATTTATTTTAAAGACATAAAATAATTTCATGCAATCAAACTACGAGTTTAAATTAATTTTATGGAATTTATGTACAAGTTCAAAACTATGATTCCAATTTTCAAGTTATACCATATAAGAATGGGACTCAAAGGACCCATTACACAAGAATGTAAATTATCCAACTATAATAAGGGCCTTGAGTGGGCCATGATAATTTGGTCCTGCATCATAATAGTAGTATTGATTAAATACTTCCCGACTCCCAATATTAGATCCATAAAAATAAGAACAAAATTTCATAAAATAAAAATGTTACTAGGAGCATTATTTATTGAATCAAATATAAAGAAAAATTTGTAAGTTCATTTTTTTTTCTTTATTAAATTTTTCTCGCGAAATGATTGATGGATCTCAATTGGGCCTTAACTAACCTATATGAAAGTAATGGGCTCATTCAATGGCCCAATTACTACGACGTCGAAATTCACATTTTCACTAAAACGACGTCGCTGGCCAACGTTTTCTCTCTTCATGAACAACGACGAGTAGATGAGGGAGTATGGGAATTGGGGAAATTTTGTTGTCAAAATTCTGTATTTCAAGGAAATTTTGTTGTCAATTTTGATTAACCTCTGTGTTTGCTTTTGCTATTTGGTAAATTTGGGAATGTGATTCAACCAATAATGATTTTATGTTGCAATTTTACTTTGGTTGCAGTTGATATAGATGAGTTGATTGATATCTCCATTGATGCTTCAGTTATATGTTATTCAATTGGTGAATAGTTTGCTGAGTGGTGTACTGTATACATATGATATTAATGTGCTTGTTTTATGAATTTTTCTGTGGTTTTCGCAGCCATGGCTGGAACGGGAAGGTTCTCAATTTGACGGTTGTATTGAGCTGTGAGTAATTGGCTTCTTTTGTTGATTGGTTTTGAATGAAATAGTGCAGGTGATTTGTTGGTACATAAACAATTGAATTCAATATACATCCTATACATAATTCAATTGTGTGTGCATCAATGGATTGTTCCTTTCTGCAAGGGGCTTGATGTGATTCAGCAAGCTCACTCTGCTACTGGGAAAATGGCAACTTTCTGCTGTGGAATTCTGCAGCAGCTGGACTACGATGTGGTTAAGTGCCAGGCGCTGGTTCTGGCTCCCACTCGCGAGCTGGCTTGGCAGATTGAGAAGGTCATTAGAGCACTAGGTGAATATGTTGATGTTGAGGTTCACGTTTGCGTTGGAGGCACCGTGGATAAAGCGTATTCTCTCTGGTGGAGTTCATGTTGTTGTCGGTACTCCTGGGGTCGTGTTTTTGACATGAGGAGAAGACAGTGACTGTGCCCTGATCACATCAAAATGTTATGTTTTGGATGTAGCAGATGAAATGCTTTCCCTGGGGTTCAAGGATCAGGTCTGCTTCGTATTCGACGATTCTACCAAGCAGATACATTAGCATTAGAATATAAGTGCACTCCATTTCGTTTTTCGACTGTCTAACTTTTCCTGCTTCCTTATGGCTGATATATCTATGCT
Organism: Salvia hispanica; assembly: GCF_029641045.1. NCBI lineage: Eukaryota > Viridiplantae > Streptophyta > Magnoliopsida > Lamiales > Lamiaceae > Salvia > Salvia hispanica. Next base: position 2,656,849 of record NC_142694.1, read on the forward strand.
TTATTAAGTTAATTGCTTTGTTTCTAACAAGTGGACTGTGGTCATCCAGATAAAAAATATCTTCAAGTTGCTTCCACCTAAGATTCAAGTTGGTGTGTTCTCTGCCACCATGCCACCAGAAGCCCTTGAAATCACAAGGAAGTATATGAACAAGCCTATCTGTATTCTTGTGAAACGTGACGAGCTAACACTTGAGGGTATCAAGCAGTTCTATGTTAACGTTGACGAGGAGGTGTGGAAATTCGAAACCCTCCACTCAAAGTATCGTCTTCGTTTACACGAAGCATAAGGTTGAATGGCTCACTAACAAAATGCGCGACCGTGACCATACAGTCTCTTCCACCAACAGTGACATGGTCCAGAACACTAGAGATATCATCATGAAAGAATTCAGATCTGGCTCTTCCAAAGTCCTCATCTCCACTGATCTGCTGGCCTGTGCTGCAAGTCTCTCTTGTCATCAACTATGATTTGCTGACTCAACCTGAGACCTACCTGCATCGACTTGGACGAAGTGGGCAGCTTGGGAGGAAGGGCGTGGCCGTAAACTTTGTTACCAACGATGACGAACACCTACTTTCCAACATAAAGAAGTTCTACAATGTCGAAATTGAGGATTTTCCAGGTACCATTGCACACCTTTTGTAATTGAGTTATGAGGTCTAAGGCTACTGCCCCTTGTTTCAGCTTAGTTCCAATCTTATTTCATAGGCTAGTTTATGTGTGACGAACCATCGATGGGGGCTACGTTCAAACTGCTGTTTCACAGTTTATTGTTTGATGTTGGAATTCTGAGATTCTGTGTTCTGAATTGTATGGCCATCCAATGCTAATTGCTATTTTAGTCTCTCCCTCATTCAGTATGAGACGATCTTCGCTTGTCATCATGTTTTTTTCCGCTCGTCCACTTGCATACCGGTTCTAGTTACTAACACAAACAAGGATGCTTTGGGAGCCGGGGAACGGGTCTTTTCCCATCCTTCCCTCGATTAACCCGTTGTTCGGCTTTAGGGTTTAGGGAAAATCAGGACAAAATTGAGTTTAGTGTGAGACCCTACAATACTATAGTTGAGTCACTATAAATTTTGGAGACCTATAACTTTGGTTAGGCTTTCTGTCAAATTTTGTACCAATATTTCTGGATTTTTCCAACCAAACAATGATTTTTTGGTTGGATGATATGCAAATAGCTAACGGACTTTTAGGATAAAAACATGATCGAATAATATACTATACTAAATAATGTCATATCATATTGCACATGACCTGTTTCTTAATATTCCCAGATTTATTTATTTTTATATTCATCCTAAATCAGTGTTCTGGAATTACAACTTTTGGTCTATAGCATTTGTTACACCAACTTCCAAATGTCACGCCACCCTGATTATCCAATAAATTGGTTATATCTCGTTATCAATTTATACAATGTTTATCTTCATGACTTTTCATTATGAGAAAATTAATTATGACTATAGAGTTGCTTTAGCAATAAGGCTTATTATGATTGGGCCCATTTACTTTTTATTACACATAATTTCAATCCTCAAAAGTGACTTTCCCACCCACAAATTGTGAGAGTGACTAATCAGTAATCACAAATTCACAATAACAATTACTACATCATACTCCCATCATATTATTATGGTCAATCTAATAAATAAAATGAATGGACGTTATATTTTTCAAGTCTACATTCAATACAATCATATCTAGTGGGGATTTATAATATTCAAATTTGTGGCATTCGATCAAAAACTAATATAAAGAGGTTTAAATTTTAATCGACGAAAATCAACCAACAATTTTTATACTGCTGCATCCGTTTCAGTTTAAGAATCATGTTTTGTCATTTTCATCCGTCCCAGTTTAAGAATCTCATTTAGAATTTACTATATTTGGACATAAAATTTAATCTAATTGTTGATGAAATTTACACTCAAATGTCATTACTTTCATAAAAATAAAACAAACAAAATCCTAAACATACAAAAAGTCAAAAGGATCCCACTTTCAACTACCCCACTTCAATTATTACATACTCCAACAAACACTATCTAACTTGAATTATTTACACACTTCAACAATTTCTTAAAACTCGTGCCCTAGCTAAATTACACTCTTAAATAAGGACGATGGAAATAGTATTTAAATTGAGCTTCTCTTAGATATTTTGGCTACAAACATTAGTAAAAGAAAATTTGATCACCCCAAGCAAAGACTCTAATTCCACACTCAACACTCTCAAAATCAAAGAAAACACACACACACACACACAAAAGTTCATATTCACACCAACCTGGGCCCAATTTTCCCTCTCCTCCCACCTATCAATAACCAACCAAAAAAAACTCATAAACCTCACATTTCCAGATCAAAGACTCCACCTTTCTCCCCAACCCATCAAAAAAACTTCAAGAAAAGCATGGCAAACTACAGATCAAAGTCATTCAACAATGCCCAAATGCAAACTCAACCTCATCATGATGGACCACCAGCCAACTTCAGGTCTTACAGCACTTCTTCCCACTCTACGCCGCGGCGGAAGCTCAAGAAAGAGCCCAAATGCTGGAGCTTCAGTGATCCCGAGTTTCAGAGGAAGAGAAGGGTTGCTAGCTACAAAGTTTATTGTGTTGAAGGCAAGCTCAAAGGCTCTGTTAGAAAGAGTGTTAGATGGCTCAAGAATAGATACACTCAGATAGTTTATGGTTGTTGGTGGTGATTTTTGTTTTTTTTTTTTTTTTTTTTTTTTTTTTTTGCGATTATAGTTGCCCCGTTTCGTGCTGTGGGGCGACAAAGTACGCTATATTGGTTAAGACGCTTCTCTTTTGACAAATAGATTGATGGGTCGATGAGAAGCATATTGGTAAGTTCAAGTACTAATAGATTTGAAGTTCGAGTCGATCGGTAGGCTAGTGTGTGTGAGTGAGTCTTTATTTCGCTTGTAATAATAATTTTAGAAAATTAGAACTTTGCTTGGTGAAGTTTATGTGGTTGTGTTTAATTTTTATAGTTGTATTACGAATATTATTGTGAAATTTCATCACATCTTTGATGATTTTGGTACTAATTAAGTATACTACTCCATATTGGTAAGAGCCATGAGTTAAAATGAATGGTTATGCAATTTTATTTATAATCATCTATTTGTATTATTCAGACTTATCTTTGCATGAGAGTCTTGGTGGAGATTCTTTACAAGAAAATACTTTCTTATGGAGTTGTTCAAATTGAGGTGATTATAAATTTTGACAAAATATGTATATGTGACTAATATTTGTTTTCGGTTGCAAAGATGAAATGCACACTTATACACAAGTGTTAATCTGATTTGAATTTAGTTATTTGATTGTTGTCACACCAACTTTATAAAAATTATGATATTTTTTTCTCTAGCAAAAAGTTTGAAAACTCTAACCCTGAGGGCTCCTCACGTTCCGGCTCGATATTATTGCGAGGGATGTTCAATCAGGGTACCTAGTGGCTCGCTAAGGAGATGATCGTAACCCACTGTCCTGCCAAAAGTCCACCTCTCAAGGCCTCACACTTATTCCTGAGAGGTGTGCCAACTACACGTTAGTAGTGGAAATCGTTCCTCGGCCTTTCTTGCGAATTCCCCCCCCCCCCCTCCCAAAAAAAACTAACTGCGATCCCCCTACGGGCACGATGATATTTTTTTATGCTGTGATAGTTGGTGGTTGGTATGAAAATTCCTAATAGCTTTATTATATACTAGTACTTCTATACCATTATATCCAATGTATCCATACATTATAGGATTAAGTGCAACAAAATAAAATCAAATTGAGTTCTATTTATTGATTACTTTGGATCGAAAGAATTTATAGTAATTTTTATACCAATTTGAATGGCAAACTCAAACTTTGACAATTAACCACAACTACTGTTAAATCCCTTTACAAAAATCGTTACTTTAAAGCAACGCTTTTGGTTCCCAGAAACCGAAAGAGAAAACGCATATTCCATATCAAAGGAATATCAAAATTGTCAAAGCCGAAAACAACAGAGATCTGTGAAAATTCGACAGAGATCTTTGCTGCGCTTCGAAATCCACGCAATTCACAACATCTTTTCCCTTCATTCATGCGCGATTGCACCAATCTCTCTTCACGCACAAATCTAGAACAAATTCGCAACAAAAATTGAATCAGAGAGAGATGTGGGAATCGATTTGCTTAACGATTGCGGCTACCGCCGGAAACAACATTGGCAAAGTGCTTCAGAAGAAGGGCACCCTAATTCTCCCACCTCTCTCTTTCAAGCTCAAGGTATTCTATTCTAGCTGTTAATTTTGTTTTCTATGTATTTGATTTCTGAGCTGATTTTGGACGCGTGAAAATTGGGGGTGATGATAATCGGTTTTGGTCAATTGGATTTTTGGGCATGAAAAAATTGTTAGTATCTTATTATCCATTCTTATCGATTGCATTTGCATTGTATTGGTCAATGTGCTAAGTAATAGGCGTTTCTCTATGTTAGCGTGTGTGTGTGTTCTGTGACTGTATTTTCATGGGTTGAAATGAGCTGATTTGTGTGGAAGACTTTAGGTTTTCGATTTATTATCGTTTTTTGGGGGATTTTCCTTGATTAATTTGGCTTTGCATGTCTGTATGTAATTGGTATACATTTGTGTTTTGTGATTGCCAAATCACTTGATTAGAATTGTATGGAATTGTTAGAGTTGAAATCTAAATCTTTCAATTGTATTAAGCTGAGTACAAACTGAGTATATCGATTATTGGGAGACTTATGATGAATGATCCAGGACCATTGGTGATCTCAATTGTAAAGTGTCCAAGTTTTCATAATTTAGTAGTGACACATTTATTAGCTCTTAGGTTGTATTTGATGAAATTCTTCCCACATATGTTCCAATTACCGATATAAGTGACTAGTTTGGTAACAAGGGTGTGGTTGGAACACCCGCGTAGCCATTGATTTTGAAGTAAGGAATTGGATTAAACTTGTGTTGTAGCTCTTGCTTTCCTCATTGATAAGAATCTGGTAACTACTCTAGATATGGGAAGAAATTTCCACTGTATGCTCTTCTTTGGCATGTAATTTTGTCATTTCGTGTGTAGATCAATAGATGTATATTATCACAACGCATCTAATTCAAACAAAGCAGAGTAGTGATGGCAAGGGGATCTGAATTTTCAGGTGATAAGAGCATATGCTTCTAACAGTGCTTGGATAATCGGCTTCTTGATGGATATCTTTGGGGCTGTCTTGATGTTGCTCGCACTATCTCAGGCTCCTGTAAGACCTATAAAACTTGCTCTTGTTCGGTCATTTAGGGCCTCGTAGATCATGATTGTGCCTCTTATACTGAAATTTTGTTATGTAGGTATCAGTGATTCAACCTGTTTCTGGCTGTGGGCTCGCTATCCTCTCAGTATTTTCTCATTTTTATCTGAAGGAGATCATGAATGCCATTGACTGGATTGGAATTGCTTTGGCTGGTATTGGTACCATAGGTAATGTAAGTTGATGTAAGATTCATATCTCTAATGTTTTACGATCTTATCTCTAATTTGTTGCATTCTCTGCATCCAGGTGTCGGTGCTGGAGGAGAAGAGCAAAAGGCACCATCCATCTCGATTATCTATTTACCATGGCTGGTATTTCTTGTTGCGCTCGTGTTTGTAGGTATCTTACCTTATTCAGCTTCTAATTATCATTAGTGCATGTCAGACTATTTTGATAAACTTGTAGTAATACATATGCTACCATTTGTTTCAATAATTGAATATTATCGAATTTGCTCGATTTTTCATAGGCACCTGTAACTTAATATGTTTCTGGTTCCACTATCATCATATGGGTTATTCCTTTTTTCATTGATTCCAATTTGTGATATGTTCAAATTGCTTATTTTGACTGTCCAAATTTCTAAAACAGCCACCCTACATAATTAATAGATTACTTGTTTCTATGTTACCGAAAATCTTATGCTGAACTTCAAAAGATTATTCCCTGTCTCCATCATCAAGTGCAGACCACTCATCTTACATTGTTTGTTCATTGTAGGTGCTTCTTAATGGATGGCTGCGTGTGTATAGACGACAAAGAAGAGAACAGGAGTTGGTATATTTAAACATTCTGACCGTCTTAATCAAGTGTTTTACTATTAGTCTTATGGATCTCAATAGCCTGCTTTCGACCTTGCAGATGCAATACGAAGTGGTCGAGGAGATCATTTATGGCTTGGAGTCCGGCATTCTATTTGGGTATTTTCTTGAACTCAACCAATATATATTTCATCGGATTCTTCTAATCGTCGTCATCTTACGAAAAAAGAAATCCACAAAACGCAATTGCAGGATTGCATCTGTGATATCAAAGATGGGATTCCTGTTCTTGGAGCAAGGATCTTCGAAGTTGTTGCTTCCCGTTTGTGTCTCAATCAGCATAATGTGCAGTGGCTCTGGATTTGTCTGCCAGGTAACGTGAAACACCACTCATATTTGATCTTGTACGTCCGTTGCAACTGTACAACATATTCTTCATTTCTGTTGTTCTAAACAGACACGTGGTTTGAAGCACGGAAGGGCAATCGTCGTGTCCACTTGTGCAGCCGTTGCCTCGATCGTGACTGGGGTGCTTGCCGGCATGTTTGCTCTTGGCGAGCAGCTGCCTTCGGCCCCAACATCTCGCCTGATGCTTCTCCTCGGATGGTAACCAAATCCACTTTTTTTTGTCTCATTCGGACTCTTTACACCGCATCGTGTTGTTAACTTCGTCTCACACAGGCTCTTCATCATTCTCGGAGTGATCTTGCTGGTATCTTCATCGAGGCTGATGCGACACCTCCCAAGGCCTTGGAGACGCTTTGCACGAAGCGGGGTCGAAAGGAGCTTCGGCCTCAGGCAGGCGAGCTCGACCCGTGGAAGGGACACGAACCCTAGCACCGTGATCCAAGCGAACACGTTGCACCATTTGATACCGCCCCCTGCAAAAGCAAAAGCTTAAGCTTGAGCTATTTCAATACCTTTAAAGAGTGTACAGTTTCATTACTGTTTCTGTGTATGTTTGCTTTGTTTCTCTCAAGTGAAAGAAAGATTTGCTTAACTGTTCAAAGATGTGAAGACAATCCCTTTTCTATTGAATTCATCATTTGGATTTGTGTTGGTGTTGTTATTTGATTATTTATAACATACTACTGTTAATTATAATTAAATAAAAACTATTTCACCTTAAACCAACCCTATATGGAGCATATAACATTTTAATCCACCATTATTTATAGTCCAAAATATTTCAATTTACAGTATCTATTTGTTATGTGTTCAAATCAAAAGGAGTTGTTAGTCTAAAAATCTAAAAAATAGTATTACAATTTAGAAAAAAAAAAAGTTAATAAACTAGAGCAATTAAGAAAATATGCATTTATTGCATATAATAAGGAGTAATATATTTTCATTGACAATGACTAAATTTAGCCATCAAAATTTAATGTTGTAGCAGAAATAAAGGCCACCCCATTTGGGCCACTGCTTTCACCTGAATTAAAGCAATCCTCTTCGGTAATTAAAAACCAAAAAAAAAAAAAAAATACAATTTCCAAACCTCTAAAAATAATTCAAATCATTTCTCTATCTCACACACATTTAATCCAATCAAAATTCTGTCCACACTGCAAATTCTTTAAACTTTTCATCCATTTTCCCTCAAAACAAATGGGGAGAAAAAAATCCTTAAGTTCTTCAAATTAATCTCCCTTTCCCATATTAATATTTTCCCTGCAAAGTGCAAACAGATATTAAATTTTTTAAAAAATCATTTTTTCTCATGCCAATATTATTCCAAACAGTTTCACACATCTGCGGCGCTTTGTTCCGCAAGAAACGGCCGCCGCCGGCCGACGATGACGATTTCTTCCAAGACATAATATCCGACGTCAACTTCTTCCCGGATGACGACGACGAAGACGACGAGAAGCCATGCACCCCCGACCGCCGCCGCCGCCACTCGCCGCCGGCGTCACCCGCCGGCGCCGGCGCCGGCGCCGGAAACCACCACACGTCCGCCGCCGACAGCCACCCCATGCGGACCTCTTCAATCGACCGCAACATGGCCCACCCCCACCACCACCGGTCAAACTCCGGCGTGGCGAAGCTCGTGTCGAGCATGAGCCTCCGCGTGATGAGCACGGGCGCCGCGGCCACGGAGAAGCTAGGGATAAAGTATTTTAAACATCAGGAGGATTCGGTGTGGAAAAAGACGATAATCTTAGGGGAACGATGTAGGGTTCCGAGAGAGGAGGACGACGACGACCTTAAGTTGTACGACGAGAAGGGCCATAAGATTATGACGTACCATCCCAAGTCGCATAGCGGCTTAATACAATATTCGAGGCAAAGCACATCATCGATCGATTCGGACAAAGACGAAGATTTACAAATGAATTAGTAGCTACATTCGTCAGTAAAAACTATATTAACATTTGATATGTTCATAAATTTTTTGATAATTTTTTTGTATTTGGAATTTTGGTTGGTAAATTTTTTGAAATGATATATTTACATCCATAGTGATCTGTCTTTTTCTTGCTGTGTTACCTGCTTTAATTTCATATTTTATATGAATTATTTACCTGCTTCAATGATATTCTAATTTTTCTTTTTTTTCTTTTTTTGCATATTATATCATGTAAATTAGGTATTGTGCAATACTTTTGGTATTCTTTCTTTTACATATTCATCCTTATTTTCATCGATTTTTCAAACGATTTTCATAAAGTGGAAAAAATATTATAAAACCACCAACAATAATAAATTTGAACATTGAATATGATAAAATAATTATTCCATGGAATCTGTTGGGATGTAGGCATTACATTGTTTATTAGTCTGCCAAAGAATCATTGACTGTTGCTATCTTCAAAAACAATAAATACAGTATTTATCACTTTTTGAATTTTATCATTGTAGTAGTAGTACTAAAAAGAAAAGCAATTAATCTATTAATTAATTAATTGCAGTTAATTGGAGTATCTTATAATTTTGTCTTTGATGCTGAACTAATCACAAAAATGTTATAGAAAGTTAATTACTACTTAACTTTGTTTTATCTTTCTTCAAATATTATAAATAATTTTCCTACACGGGAAAAGAAACAAAGTATCTTTATTATAAATAATGAAGTATTTATGGTGTTAATTGTCTTATTATTCAATACTCCACATAGTGAATAATCATATTGTGTAGATATCAGTGCTTTAGCCTTTAGATATGTTATAGAATTTGATATAGGAAGAAGACATGGTGTTGACCAAATTGGGATTCTGACACACCAATCAAATTATTTTTAAATTATAATAAGGTAAAGTGTGGAAAAAATAGTGACTAATAATAAAAGAAATGGTTAAAGACAAAAGTGACAGGAAGTTCTCTGCGTCTCAACATCTGTGCTACCAATTTTCAATTTAATTCTATGTTTTAGTTCAAATCGAACAATTTAATTAAATGTACATGAGGAAAGTAATTGTTTATTTGTTATTCTTTTATTCCATAAATTTGTTTTATTAATAAAAAAAGATGGTCCCCTATTTACTTTTAAATGTCTACTAGAAAACTTGATTGGGCCTAAACTCTATTGAAACTCTACTTAGAATTAGCTAAGTCCAATAATATTCCAATAACATTATTATAATATGAGCCCCTACGTTTAAACTTTTTTTATAGATACTTAACTTTTTCTAATAACACTAACTATTTTCCTGAAAGAGTTAAAAAAATAAAATAGTTACATTATACAGCCAATATGGTTCTGTTTTTTTCATTTTAATTATATTTATAAGTTTATCTCTCTTTTGGGTCTTTTGGGGTGAGTCTCATTTTATATTAATAATAATATACCCCAATTTTTCTTTCTTTCTTTACCGTATTTTACCAATTACAGTACTATTTATTATTGAATAAATAAATTAAAATGTTATGAATTCAAATTTATTAATGCAATGAAATCCAAAAACACATCGTACAATCGATCACGGATATTATAAACAATCATGTTCTATTAATTTTGAATTATTGGGGCTTCTTGTAATGTTACATCAATAATTTTGGTTGATTTTGGCAGTTCAAGTACACTAGAAAAGAGGTCCCCATTTTTGAAAGTGAAATACCTTACTTATTTTTTCAGATTTTCAATATCATTTTTCATTGATTGCAATAAATCGAAGTCAAAACTTTATACATGAGTATTTTTTTCATGTGTAGTCAATTATGCATCATTGCCCCCTTTCCCCCTCTTAAATCAATTAAACTCTAAGCTCCAAAAGAAAAATTTCCTTCATACAAAACAATTACTATAAATTTTTTGGTTATGAAGTACTTTAAGTTTCTTCATTTTGAACAAAACAAATAACTTGACGATTCATGATAAAGTATCACTTTTTTCCATCTCATGTTAAGTAAGATATTTTCTTTCGCCAAGAAATAAAGGATAAATTGGCAAAAAAATTATAAATTTCAGTCAAATTCAGATTTTTCCCACAAATTTTAAAATCAGTCACAAACTCCAAAAATGAGATAAAACAAAATAGATAATTAGAGGGATAAAAAACATTGTTTCTGCAAGAAGGAATGCTCAATCTTATATTTTGTAACATCTCAGATATGAATACGACTCAATTAACATGAGACGAGGGAGTTCGATTATATATATGAGCTAAACAATGGGAGCTCCAAAGAGGGATCCAAAGCAAATGTTGTGGATTTATATGCAAAGACAACATAGATCTTCACTACTTTTACACTGACTTTAGTGATTTTCTGTGTCTACTCAACATTGCAAATTACAACACTCTTGTTCTCATTCTCACTAATAGCATAATACAATAAAATAAACAATAATTAATAAAATAAGTGATTCCAATCTTTTTTGTACCTTTTCATGGTCCACTACAAACGGGTCGTGCCTTTTTAGGATCCATGTCCGAATCTGAGCAATATCGTAATTACCTTCAATGTTGGAGGGCAATTTCGTCCCAATAATACACGAGCGGGAAGGGCGTGGGTCCCCCACCTCCTCCTCTTTCGAAATTCAAATGCCATTTATCCCAAATCCAACGGCTCTCACTCACTGGATAATTACAACCATAAAAAAACACACTACACACAGTTGTGGTTTTATTTTTGTAATATTTTATATTTTTATTAAGTTGGTTAATACTCCCTCCGTCCTAAATAATTTGTTCCTGTTTTCCATTTCGGTCCGTCCCACATAATTTGTCTCATTTCACTTTTATCATTTTTGGTAGTGGACCTCATATTCCACTAACGCATTCCTACTCACATTTTATTATAAAACTAATATATAAAGGTAGTACTCACATTCCACTAACTTTTTCAACTCATTTTTTATTACAATTCTTAAAACCCGTGCTCGATCAAAGTGACCTGAATTATCCGGGACGGAGGGAGTAGAACTTAGCTAATTAGATTAGTTTAAAAGGCAATTTTAGGATATACTTTTCAATGCCCTTCTTTTATCACTACACAAAGTTTATATTTTTCTTCAAGATTTCAATTTTTAATAAACCAAAAGGAGAAAGCTTATAGTATAACTTTCAAGAATTAGGCAAAAATTGCTTTTTAGTTTGAGTTGATTTCTCCTCTAAAATTATGAAGGATAAGTAATTTATGTTCGTGCTTAACTTTCCAAGTTTTGAGTGATAAAGTTTACAAATTTTTTCATTTGTCCAATCAATTTTATTTTTATTTTATCTTTTAGCTTATTAATCTCAAAATGCGATTGCTAGTCATTCATGTCGTACATTAATATAGTAGTACTTCACATGACTATTAATCTCTTAACAAAAAAATTATACTTGTACGTAAATTCAACATCGCCTTTGCCTAAAATCATCGTGGGACAGGCGGACTTTTTAAAACACCTTGATTTATCATTCAAATTTAAAAGGGGCGAAGACGTCTCAAAATTTATTCATATTTAGTGATGTTACGTACAATAATAAATTACTGTCTTTGGATATAAGAAACCCACTGTGTCATACTGTATTTTTATTTGCACTTTAGGAAAAATATTGATGCCATGCCTCAACCTACTATCATTCCATTTTTTCCAATAAAAATAGAAAAAATGCATTTATTTAGTTGACTCGATGATTAATTTCTCCATGGGAAAAACATAATTAATGATTTATTAATGAGTTACTAGTTCAGAAAATTCAGATGTCTCATGTTTGAACACCCCCAAATTTCACTCTTTCTTCCACTGCCCCTTATTTAAGTTTGTATTCTTTTCAAGCAAAAAAAAGTGAAAAAGCAACTATTTTGGGCAGCTTTAATAGCTCTGTTTCACCTCTGTATAATTCGTTTTCCATCAGTTGCTTCACTCAGTTACTTCAAATACGCATTGATCCTCGTTCCCTCTCTCTCTCTAGTTTCAATTTGAAAGATTATTGAGTCTTCAAGAAATGGGGGCTTCTGGAAAATGGGTTAAAGCATTGATAGGGATGAAGAAACCAGACAAAGAAGACAATGTAAGCTCCAAAGATTAGTTCAATCCAATAAAAAACCAATCTTTTTCATTCCCAACAAAAAAGATTCAATTTTTAACTCTGGTTATGTGCATGAGCTGCAGTTCTTGAAGTATATTTTTGTGTTTTTTTATCTCTCTGTTTAATCTGCTTCCTAATTCCCATTTTCAATATTGAAAAAAATAGGAAAAGATTAGTGGAAAGAGCAAAAAATGGAAGCTTTGGAAAGGTGTGAAAAGGCCAGCAGGAATCAATGCCGGGCCGGATTTCTCGTCGGAACCCTCACCGGTGAACAACGACGCCTTCACCGCCGCCGTCGCCGCCGTGGTCCGCGCGCCGCCGAGCGACTTCCGCGCCGTGCGCCAAGAATGGGCCGCCATCAGAATCCAAACCGCCTTCAGAGGATTCTTGGTCAGCAATTTTTCTTTTTTTGGTATTTAATTTAATTAAATAATCTTGAAAATTGACTGAAATGATCATATGAGCATTTGTATCTATTTAATTTTAGTGGTTTAATAATATTGAAATTTGACAAAAAAGATATGGTGATGATTTATGGTTTAGGCAAGAAGGGCTTTGAGGGCTTTGAAGGGATTGGTGAGGCTTCAAGCAATTGTTAGAGGGAGGCAGGTTAGGAAGCAGGCTGCTGTGACATTGAGGTGTATGCAGGCTCTTGTTAGGGTTCAGGCCCGGGTCCGGGCCCGCCGCGTCCGGATGTCGGTCGAGGGGCAGGCCGTGCAGCGCCTCCTCGACGAGCGCCATCGTGAGAACGAGGCCTTGAAGGAAGCTGAGGTATTCACTAATCAAGCACTAGTCACATCGTTTGATTTTTCGTTGGTTTGGTTGGTGGAGTGACGATCTCGTGATTGAAAAAGGGTCGTGTTTTGAATTTATTGTAGGAAGGGTGGTGTGATAGTAGAGGGACTCTTGAAGAGGTTAAGGCCAAGATACAAATGAGGCAAGAGGGAGCTGTCAAGAGAGAGAGAGCCCTTGCTTACTCTCTTGCTCAAAAGGTAAGATCTCGGGTTTGATTCCATCGTGGCGCGACCTTTAAGTTATGTTTGCTAATTTGGTTCATTCTTTGGCAGTGGAAATCAAGCCAGAGTTGTGATTCTTGCATCACTGTGCCAAAATGCCAAGAATTGGACAAGAGCAGCTGTGGATGGAGCTGGCTGGAGAGGTGGATGGTGGCGAAGCCGTGGGAGAATCGGCTCATGGAGAAATCGAGCACGGAGGAACGGTTTCTAGAGACGACACCGCTGATCAAAGAATGCAACAAGAGCAATCTGTCTAGGCTGTCTGAGCCAAGTATGGTGAAAGTGAGGAAGAACAACATGACTAAGAGGATATCAGCAAAGCCTCCACTCTTTGCACATTCGTCGTCTAGCCCTAGCTACGACGAGAGCTCGGCCTCGTCCTCGATCTTCACAACCACGACTCCCATCTCGGGCAAGACTGCCTCTGACAGGACGGAGGATGGCAGCATCAACAGGCCGAACTACATGAACTTGACAGAGGCAACGAGGGCGAAGCAGAGGAGGCACGGAGCTCTGAGGCAGCAGTCCATGGATGAGTTTCAGTTTCTCAACAAGTCCATGGCTGATCCAAAGAGCTCGGATTGTAGTGCCCTGCCTCGACTCCCGACACGAATGGACAAGGGCTTTTTCTAGGGTGGAGGGAAAATGTGGATTTGAAACTTACAACAGCTTGATTGTTTGATATTCACTTCTACATTTTGTAACATAGTAGTAGTACTTGTTTATGAGTTTTGCAATGAGAAAACAAGACTGTATTTATTGATCATTTTATTCAAGTTCATTCGATCCTCGGGTCATCAATACATCTCGTTTGATGGCACGAACAAGTTCTTGATTATGGGATCATTCAGACATCACGTTTGATGGCACGAACCTTAACTCCGTGCCTGAAGTTAAGCACCACGCCGTAATCAATCTGCAGGGGTTTCTCCATGAGGGGGGAATATGTGAACACATACTTCCTATACAGATGAATCAGAGACAGCCTGAGCTCTTGCAAGGAGAATTTCTGCCCAATGCAAGCTCGAGGGCCGAGCCCAAAGGGAATGTGCGCGTAAGGGTGCCTTCGCTTCTCCTCTTCGCCTTCAGGGTCGAACCTCTCTGGCCTGAACTTCTCTGGCTCTGGGAAGTTCTCCGGGTCTTTTGCTAGAACCCCGAGTGCCAGCCACACCCACGTGCCCTAAACCAAACAGCGAACGCGTTAATCCAATGCGCGTTTGTGTGTTTGAAGCAAGACATGACATACCTTTGGTAGGACATAGCCTCCTATGTTAACCTCTGCTGATGTTTCTCTTGCAACCAATGGAGAAACTGTGTAGAATCTCATTGCTTCTTTGATGACCTAATTTTTAGATAGTAATCAAGAAAATGCAATGAGATTAGTTACATTCATCATATTTCAAGAATTCAAGAATAGTGTTACCAATATTTTACCATATCAAGATAAGGGAACTTGTGTTGAAGATCATGGGCAGTAGGCATTAGGTCATGAGGGCCGAACCCATCGATCTCTTCTAGAACCTTCTTCTCGACGTCTGGATGGCCAGCGACAAGATAGACGATGGTGGAGAGCGTAAACGAGGTAGTTGTTGATCCTGCCAAGAGATGCTCATAGGCAAGAGCACTGATATAATCAGAAGTGAAGGCCTTGTTTGGACCTTTCTCTCCATCTCTTGCCCCGAGTATAAGAGACACGAAATCCTTCGAGCCAGGGTCAGCGTTCGCCTGCTTAATCCTGCTCTGCACGATCTTATCCAGACGCGTGCTCAGCTCCTTGTTCGTACGGTCCAGTTTCCAGTCCATAGTGCCCGGGATCCTCTTGAGGATCTGGCGGAAGGGTTCTTGAAGGAACGGGATGAGCGCGCCAAGGATGATGGAGAACGAGCCGGTGAGGTCCATCTTGACCTGGCTCGTGGAGTAGACGTGCTGGTTGATGAATTCCTGGACATGGCCGTCTTCGTGCCTTTGCGAACTTGGCTTGGAGAGGCCGAAATCAACGCCAAACGCAGCCTTCCCGATCACATCCGTGGCCAGTTTGAGGGAGAGATCGGACAGGGCTATGTCGTTGGACCCGAGATCCTCGGTGGCCGATGCAATAAAGTCTTGCATCGTTGGGATAAGCGTGGCTAGATGGGACGGCTGGTAGATGGAGACGATCGCGTTGCGCATGGTCGACCACCTCGCGCCCCTGAGGGTCCGTGGCACGAGAGTCAACAACAACAACAACAAAACATTCATAAAAAGATCAAATTAGGACCTTGTGAAGAAGAGGCCTTTTTGATGAACAGGAGAAGCTGCAATGGGAGAAGGGATGCTTCTGTTGGAGAAATACTTGAATTTTTTGATCCCAACTTCTCTGCAAAGATCTGCATTTGCTACTATTACTAGTGGCTGCCTTCCCAAATGAAATCTGTTTTTGCACCAAAAAATATACTATTAGAAATACTTGAAATGATGAAATAAGTGAAGCTGAAAATTAAAAAGCCAAACAAGGCTTACATTCATTTTCATGTACAAATTCCATTTTTTGGTACCATCATTATCATAGCCATGATTAGTGAAAAAATAAGAGTACCTTTTTAAAAATATAAATTACATACAATAATTGAAATCACCCACAAACAAGAATTTGAGAATCACTTTATTTAATGATCTTAGCATTGAGTTATACTAGAAGCATTGTTATCTTTGACTAAAGATTGGCCCACAAATACCAATCTTGCACCAAAATACAGAATATCATTTTGATCATGATTGAAAAAAGGCAGAAAATTTTTGAGTCATTACTTTTTTGTCGCAAATTCTCAATTCTATTAAGAAAAAGTTGCCTAAAATCATATGTTTTGCAAGAAATGATCAGAAAAAAATTAACTGAAGTTTCTCTAACACTTATTACTTGCAACTCTACTTATTTCGAGACGCGAAATTACCTAAATATGGGGCCGTAGCGGTTGGCAAGAGTAGTGAAGATTTCGGGGCCATGCTCAGCTAGCAACGGAAGGTGTCCGACCAGAGGCAATGCCGGAGGGCCGGGGATGCGCCTAACGCCCCAATACGGGGCATAAAGGTACACCAAAGCCCCGGCCGCGGCTACTAGGATCGACAAGGCGATTTTCAGCACCAGCAAAGGCTCCACCAGGTTTGCTACAAACTCCATCATGATGAAAAATGAAGCACTAAGCAAAAGAGGTTAACTGAGACTATCAAATCTATAAGAAGCTTGTTCCAAGTTATATACTACTCCTATAAAGCAATTTGGTTAAAGCAATTTGGTTTGATATGAGGTAATGAGATAATAGCACATAGGAGATACCCAAGTATAAATGATTAATAAGATGGATATTTATGACAATTTGCCATGGAAGATTTTATTAATTATTAAATTTATTTGACTTTTTTTATATAGTATGATACTCCCTCCATCATATAAAAATAAAGACATTTATCTTTATCGTATGTCTCATAAAAATATTTCATTTCCATCTATGAAAAAGTTCTCTCAATCTGAGACTATCAAATCTATAAGAAGCTTTTTCCAAGTTATATACTACTATAAAGCAATTTGGTTTGATATGAGGTAATGAGATAATATCACATAGGAGATACCCAAGTATAAATGATTAATAAGATGGATATTTATGACAATTTGCCATTGAAGATTTTATTAATTATTAAATTTATTTGACTTTTTTATGTAGTATGATACTCCCTTCGTCATATAAAAATAAAGACATTTATCTTTTTCGTATGTCTCATAAAAATATTTCATTTCCATCTATGAAAAGTTCTCTCAAACTCATTACATATATATATATATATATAAATTTATTTATCGTTTATACTATTATGGCCATCCACCTCATCTCTTTTAATTTAACAATTTACATTAATTCTCGTGCCGCCGCAAATATCCTTATTTCTTTAGGATGAGGGAGTATCATTTTGTAACCCATAAAGCCACAACTAACACTCCCTCCATCCCCATATAGTTGAGTCATATTCCTTTTTGGGTTATCTCAAGATAGTTGAGTTATTTCATTTTTTGGTAAAAACTGTCGTTTTTCATATTTTACTTTCTTTTTATCTCTTTTACTTTATTCTCTTTACTTTAACATTTAATAACTTTAACACATTAATTTCTTAATTATGTGCCCGAATAAATGCTCAACTACTTTGGAACAGAGAGTTAGTACTACTCACTATTCCCTTCGCCCCTGAAAATTTGTGATCTCATATTCCACTAACTAATTCTCACTCACATTTTATAATAAAACTAATAGAAGTATATAAAAGTAGAATCTACGTGCCACTAACTTTTTCAACTTACTTTTTATTATATTTTTAAAATTTCTTAAAATCAAATGATGGCAAATTATTAAAGATGGAGGAGTATCTTTTAAAATAACAAAAATGGTCAACTATAATATGTCACTGCACAATCGGTTGCAACCGAAAATTAATACTCCACTACTACTACTATTTTTGAGAATGTCAACTCTACAACTAAGCTAGTGATGTTGTTATTGTTAGAGGTGAGTATTTAGATTTCAAATCAAAATTTGCTCTATCAGAAAATCCAAAGTTTGTATTATAAGATTCGATCTGATCCAAAAAATCAGAAATTATATAAAATTATAATATAAAAATCGAAAATTTCAATATTCAACACCAAAAATTGAAAATCCAATACCAAATACATTATACCATTTGTTAGGTTTAATTACTAGTACCCCTATAACATATCCAATAGGATTTGAATTTATAAAAAAAACTGAATTTTGAATTTTGATTTGGTACCGGATGTTCGGATTTCAAATATTTTGCTCACCATATTTTAGGTCCTTAAAGTTGAAAGAATATCACCACTGTGTCTTTGAAAAATCATTTAAAAAAATAGCAAATTTAAACTTTAAACTTATGATTCAAATTCAAAAAGTACTAATAAATTCAGATTAGTTATATTCTTAATAAGTTCAGGGGAAAAATAAAAAAAAATATTAAGAAATATATGAAATGTGATAAATAATATCCCAGAGACATGTGGTGATATTCTTTAAATTTCGGAGATTTAAAACATGTAAATCTTAGTATTTCTTTAAAATTTGGAGATTTAAAATATGTAAATCTTAGCTAAATTATAGTACTACTATAGCTCAAGAGAAGCTTGGTTCATTCAAGCCTATGTGAAAAATTATTACCAAAGATGAGATGCCTAATAAAGAACTAATAATATGCAACTTATAGTTCCAAGTTAAATTTTGTTGGACCTTAAGAAAGTCAAAATTGTTTTATTGGATCTGGACCCTTCCCTTGCATAGTCAAAATCGTACTCTACTTAGTCTACTACTAAGCTAATGATTGTGCTTTCCTTACTTAGCATAGATATTTACTTTACTTTTAATACTTCCTCCGTCTCATAAAGATTGTCTCACTACTGAACACGAATTTTAAGAAATGTAATGAAAAGTAAGTTGAAAAAGTCGGTGGAATGTGGTTTCTACTTTTATATATTAATTTTATAATAAAATGTGATTAGAAATGAGTTTGTAGAATATGAGATTCACTACCAAAAATGATAAAAAAATAAAATGTGACAAATTTTGTGGAACGGACCGAAATAGAAAATAGAACAATTTTTATAAGACGGAGGGAGTATTACTGTTGTATTTATGTCAAATAAGCTCCAATGCAAAGAAATGCATACTAACCAAATGAAAATTTCTTTATTAAAATATGGAGATAAATAAATAATGTATCTTAATATAAACACTTTTTTTTGTCAGTGGCATCATATATGTACCACATGCATAGTGATAAAATTAAAAATATGGAGATGCAAATAAGATTTGAAAGTTTAAAATATAATCAAACGATTAAGTTTATATTTATCAAAATAAGATAAATTTATTTTTATAAGCATCCGCTAGTGAAAAGCTGATGAAAAAATTCCCCAACATCAATATCTTTGCTGTCAAAATAAAAACATGGCTCCAAATTCATGCGTAAGCATAAGCTGACTTTTTTAGCATAAAACACGGCTATAAATTGAGGAAGACAAACAAGTGAGAGAAGTGAAACAAGAGAGAGAAATCACGAAAAAAAAGAGAGAATATTTTTTTAAGTCCACGAACTTTGTCAAAGTATTATTTTAGGTCCGTGAACTTTGAAAATATCATTTAGATCCGTGAACTACAAGTTAATATCATTTGAGGTATTTTGAACTTTTTCCGGATGAAAATGCCCTCAATGCCTTCAAAGGGCAATTTGGACAATTCTCTTGCTACTCATCTTGCGTCAAAGACCTAGAATCCAACAATTTTTTTTAACTAACTACTCCCTCCGTCCCGGAGTATTAGACTCACTTCTTTTGGGCACATGATTTAAGGAATTGATATTTAAATAGTTAAAGTGGAGAGAGTAAATTATTAGAGAGGGAAAAAGTAGGGGAGAGAAGAGAGAAAAAAGTAGGTGGAGAATAAAATAAGATAGATGCTTTTTGCTGAAAAAGGAAATGAGTCTAATATGTTGGAACATCCCAAAAAGGAAAGTTGGTCTAATACCTTGGGACGGAGGGAGTACTATTTAGTTCATTACCATCCAAATTGAATTTAATCATAATTAAACTTTGCCGTAAAAAATATGTGTTAGTTTTTCAATTATTAGATGACTAATTATTTAATGATAGTGAATTGGGACTTGATACTTTATTTTATTTTTTTCAATTGAAACTGCTTTTTAATAACTTACTATAGGTGATGTGTGAATTCTATCTAGCTTATTTGTTTTGAAATTAGATAGCTATTAATTTGGATTGTCATTTGGAGATGAATTTCAAAATGGAGATCAATTAACATCTAAATTGAATTTAAATATAAAACTTTGCCGTTAAAAATTGTTGGATTCTATGTCTCTAACGCAAGATAATTGGCGAAAGAATTGTCCAAATTGACCTTGGAAGGTCTTAAGGGCATTTTCGTCCCAATTTTTTTAAAAATACCTCAAATGATATTAATCCGTAGTTGATGGACCTAAAATGATATTTTTAAAGTTTACGGACCTAAAATGATACTTTGGTAAAGTTCATGGACTTAAAAAGATGTTCCCTCAAAAAAAAATAGAGAACATAGAGAAATGATTAAAGAAGTCTAGAGGTGCTGGAAATGAATAATTTGAATATACTGTCAGTTTTAACGTACCACTGGCAAAATAAGAGAGAGATGAGAAAACTCAAGAAAAAGAATTAAGTAGTGGAATGAGTATGAGTAGATTGCAGAGTCCATGATGCGTACGATTATTATTTTTTAAAAATATTCTATATTTATACTTTATCTAATTTTAGGGGACGACCCAAAAATAGTAAAATTAGTCTATTTTTCAGAGACTATGCAGTATTAAAATTCTGAAAACGGTGAAAAATACATTACACGTAATAAACACTTTCACTAGGTATCTATGATGATAGTACTAAATTTTACGAGGTACACAAATATACAAATGTCATATATTGAAAGGGAGTGTTAATAATGATAAATTAAATCCCCATAATCAAGAAGAATAGCCTGCAATCAAGAAAGACATGTAAATCACTAAATCTATAATCTCTGTCTTTTCAAATCAAAACATAAGAATATAGTCATTATTTGATTTTCAAGCATCAAGACAGAGAGCATCTACACTAGAAGCATATTATAAAAATCATGGTCCTTGTGTTGCTATATAAGCTATGATCCTATGAAAATTATTCTTAATAGTCCCTTTTAGATTAGTTTTGTCACATCTTTGAACACGTCCCTTTATTTTCCAGTTTCTTGATCATCTGAAAATACCATTAATCTTTACAACGGGTGGATGTCGTCTTCGCTAGACCTTTTCGTAGATGATCTTGTACGAGATCCATAGATGCTCGGACGGAACAATTAGACACGAAAACATAGCAACGAGGCCTAAAACTACCCACCTTATGCACAAACACACTAAAGAAGCTAGTAGTTATGACTTATGACTCGTGCCAAGAAAGAAGACTGTATTTTTTGATCATTTTATTCAAGTTTATTCTATTCTGGGATCGTTCATACATCGCGTTTGATGGCACGAACCTTAACTCCGTGTCTAAAGTTAAGTACTATGCCATAATCAAGCTGCAGGGGATTCTCCATGAGTGGAGAATGCCTGAACACATATTTCCTATATAGATGAATCATGGATAGCTTAATCTCTTGCAATGAGAATTTCTGTCCAATGCAAGCCCGAGGGCCGATCCCAAATGGAATGTAGGCGTAAGGATGCCTCCGCTTCTCCTCTTCGCCATCTGGGTCGAACCTCTCTGGCCTGAACTTCTCCGGCTCTGGGAAGTTCACTGGATCTTTTGTGAGAACCCCGAGTGCCAGCCACACCCACGTGCCCTAAACCAAATGGCGAACAAGTTTAGCAGCCAATGAATACGCGTAATGTGTGAGTGAAGCAAGACATGAGTCACATGACATACCTTTGGTAGTAGATAGCCTCCTATGCTAACTTCTGCTGATGTTTCTCTAGCAACCAAGGGAGAAACTGTGTAGAATCTCATTGCCTCTTTGATGACCTAATTTTTAGATAGCAATCAAGAAAATACAATGAGATTAGTTACATTCATCATATTTCAAGAATTCAAGAATAGTGCAACCAAAATTTTACCATATCAAGATAAGGGAACTTGTGTTGAAGATCATGGGCAGTAGGCATTAGCTCATGAGGGCCGAATCCATCGATCTCCTCTAGAACCTTCTTCTCGACGTCTGGATGGCTAGCGACAAGGTAGACGATACTAGAGAGTGTAAACGAGGTAGTTGCTGATCCTGCCAAGAGATGCTCATAGGTAACAGCACTGACATAATCAGAGGTGAAGGCCTTGTTTGCACCTTTCTCTGTCTCCCTTGCCCCAAGTATAAGAGACAAGAAATCCTTCGAGCCCGGATCATCATTTGCCTCCTTCATTCTACTCTGCACGATCTCATCCAGACGTCTGCTCAAGTCCATGTTTGTACGCTCCACTTTCCAGTCCATGGTGCCCGGGATCCTCTTGAGGATCTGGCGAAAGGGTTCTTGAAGAATCGGGATGAGCACTCCTAAAATGATGGACAATGATCCAGACAGGTCCATCTTGAGCTGGCTTGTGGAGTAGACGTGCTGGTTGATGAATTCTTGAACACGGCCATCTTCATGCCTGCGCGATCTTGGCTTGGAGAGGCCGAAATCAACGCCAAACGCAGCCTTCCCGATAACATCTGTGGCCAGTTTGAGGGAGAGATCGGAGAAGGTTAAGTCATTGGACCCGAGATCCTCCGTGGCAGATGCAATCAAGTCTTGCATCGTTGGGATAAGCGTGGCTAGATGAGACGGCTGGTAGAGGGAGAGAATCGTGTTGCGCATGGTCGACCACCTCGCGTCCCTGTGGATCCGTGGCACAAGAGTTACAAAGACTACGACAAAACAACAACAAAACATTCATAAAGACATCAAATTTTGGGACCTTGTGAAGAATAGGCCTTTTTGATGCAGAGGAGAAGCTGCAATGGGAGAAGGGATGCTTCTGTTGGAGAAATACTTGAATTTTTTTATCCCAACTTCTCTGCAAAGATCTGCATTTGCTACTATTACTAGTGGTTGTCTTCCCATATGAAATCTGTTTTTGCACCCAAAAATAAAAAACTTATTTAGAAATACTTGAAATGATCAAAAACCAAACAAGTAGTACTATATTTATTGATGCAATCGTTTTCAACTGCAAATTCCATTTTTTGATACTACCATCTGCATCATAGCCATGATTCTTGGAAACATATGATTACATTTTTTCAAAAATAAATAAAATAAAATTTAAATTACCCTAAAAAGTAATGCGGCCTCCAACAAGAAGTTGAGAATGACCATCTGTTGTCACTTTGTTTAGTGACATATTGAGTAATAATGATACATAGTTATCTTTGACTAAAGATTGGCCCACAAATAGCAATCTTGCACTAAAATACAAAGTTTGGAAACATACAATGAATAATGAAAAATTCGCCACAAAAAAATGATACTACTACAAATCAATTGAACCTGCATCCCTTTACAGCTAGAAAATTTTTGAGCCATTACTTTATATGCTTCTAATGAAAACAAGAACTGCATAAAAAGTTGTCTAACAATCATATGTTTTGCAAGAAATGATCAGAAAAAAAAAACTGAAGTTTCTCAGCAAAGTAGTTTGATGAAATATACCGGAATATAGGGCCGTGGTGCTTGGCAAGAATAGAGAACACGTCCGGGCCATATTCAGTGAGCAATGGAAGGTGTCCGACCACAGGCATTGCTGGAGGGCCGGGGACGTGCCTAACACCCCAATACGGTGCATAAAGGTACACCAAAGCCCCAACCACGGCTGCTAGGATCGCAGAAGCGATTTCAAGCACCAGAAAAGGCTCTACCATCTCTGTAGTTACAAACTCCATAATGAGAAAAAAGAAAGTGAAATTGCACTAATTTATAGAATAAAAAAAGGGTTCTATGGGATGGTATAGGGTTTTTTGTCTGTATTGAATGGTGATATTATGATGGTGGGTTTTCTGTTACAAACACATAATGCTGCAACTTTCACTGTGTGTTTTCCAGTTATAGCCTGTGGGGTCTCATGATAATCCCACACACAATTCAAAATATTTATTCCTAATTGGACTAATGGACAAATGATCACCCAGGGATCATGGCCGATTGGACCCTAGTCGGCTGTCACATCAGATGCCATGATCGCCCACACGAGCATCGACCAATGGAGGGTCGACAAGTCCCTGTACAATGTACATCAACTTGAGGATGAAGTGGTTTTCTGTACTCAACAATCTGATTCTGTGACTGTGTGAGTGTTTGTGTTCTTTCACTTGTTCAAGAATAAGATTTGCTCAATATCACAAATTAGTACACAATACACTTTCCTATTTTTGACAATTCAATGCAGCATATATGCAAGTCTCAATCATGAGAGAGTAGCTACAAGCATCTAGGCATAGGGCATCATATTACTTAAAAAAATTGCATCTTGAATTCTTGATCATAAGCATATTATAAAAATTCTTTGTACCTTGAAGATATGTTTTGTCTCATCTTTGAATATGTCCTGTTTCTTGATCATCTGAAAATACCATCAATCTTTGTTTAGAAGAGTTCTAGCTGGATAACGGGCAACGTCGTCCTCACCAGAACTTCCTAGACAAGACTAAAACTTATCTCGTAGATGCTACATCTAATGAAACTCGTCTTATACATAAATGATCTCGTACGAGATCCACAGATATGTACGGACAGTGAAGCCAGAGCGCACCCGAATCAGGCGCAGATACAGAGCAACGAGGCCTTTGGTGAAACCCTCCTCACAGCTGCTGCACAAAACTCCCCGCCTTCTGCACAAACATATCAAGAAAAAACATATTAAAAATGGACAAACAGATTAAGAAAAAACACAAAACATCATATAATCCCCAATCAAACAAGCTGATTTGTGAAGGAGATACTAATTGGTTAAGCAATGAACAAGAACTTCAAAAGATTGTTCCATACAATCAGACTGAATCTCATCAGTCATCATCACCACCGCGATTCTTTGTTCTTCGTCTCAGCCACAACAAATCCATCCATCTCAAGCATATAACACACAAGATTCAAGAACCTAAAACACAACCAAATTCAGCTCCAAATCATCATAGCAATCAAACTACATAAAGTCTAATTCATCAACAAGTTCTTGAAGTTCCTCATCCCAATCTCCGGCTCCCACTTCCTCGTCTTCACTTAAAAGCCTCTCCAACAGATCTGAGCTCGTGCCACCAACATTTGCAGCCGAAACCAATGTCTCAATCTCAGCTTCAACCTCACTTTGATCTGGAGCCAGATCGAGCTGATTCTCCAACACCTCATCCGTGATAGGATTCGAGCTCGTCCCACCAACATTCGCAGCTGAGATCAATGACTCCACAAGCACCTCATCCGGGGTCATAGTCAGCTGCCTCTTCAGCCCTAATTCAACGCATCTCTGACCATTCGCGACCCTCTCAGCAAACAACGGATTGCTAAAGGCCTTCGCAACAAAGCTAGTCATCTGCTGCTGCTTCCTCTCAGAGCCACGGATACGCTCCTCAATCACCATGAGACGCTCCCTCGAGCTCTGCTGCTGCTGCTTGAGCTTCAAGACCTCGGCCCTCAACACGTCTCGATCTCTCTTCAGCCTCTCCACCTCCTCTTCCTTCCCAAACAGCCCCAACTCAATACAAGAAGCCCCTCCTCCTCCTTGCTGGCTCGTGCCCTGCATCATCACGTTTCGCCTCCTCTTGATCGTCTTCAACAGATGCTTCTTCCCACTTAGAAACGCCTCGTTCGCAAACTCCCATCGATCCGCATCCACCTTTCTAAAGCCCTGCATTCCAGTTTCATCCCTAGAACAGTCTCAGAAACTCAAATTCGATTTGTAGCAAACTATTCTACTACCTATAGTAGAGTCCGTTTCATAAATTTGCAGAGGTGCATCAACTGTTAAGATCAAATGTAGAAGGTTATCAATAATACATCAGTCAACCACACAATCACATCACAAACCTTCTCATTACTCAATTTGTTGCAAATTCATCAACTGTTTATGCATTGGGACAAATTTCACACTCAATAAATTACATAATTAGTCGAAAAACACTCGAATTTAACCACACAAACCTCATCAAACACATAATGTAGCAAAAAAAAGATCACTTTTTTCACATCAAAATCAACATAAATGGCTTCTGCAACTGCAGAAATTGGGATCAACCCAACTCATTCCACCAATCAATGACTCAATCACACCAACTAAACTCAAAACAAACCACAGGAAATTAAGAAATTGAGCTCGAATTTCCGAGAAAACTTACGTAGGTATTAAGCTGTCGAACGAAGCTGGAGAAATTGTTGTGCTTGAAGAATTTGGGAAGCAATGCGGCGGACAATCGGTGTGGGTCCCACACGATGAAGCTGTTCCTCGCCCTGCTCCACGAGATCACCGAATCCGTCGACGAATCCTCCACCATCTCGAACGTCTTCGTCAGGAACGGCGGCGTGCCCACATCGAGCAAGCTCTCGATCGGCCTCGGCTCGTCGGCGGCGGCTTCTTCCACCTTCACCGTCGCACCTTCCATTTTGGGTTAGTTGCTGCTGAAGTTCGTTGGGAAAAAAATGGAACTAACTTTCTATTTTTAGTGAAATTGTTGAAAATTGAAATCGCGGGTGTTTTGGATTGAGATTTTGTATAAGTGAGGGGAAGGTTCTAGAACATATGGAAAGTTCGGAGTGGATATTTAAATATCTTTAGTTGAGGCGTGGCATGTCGGCATTGGTCAGCGTTGGCCACGTGGGAGGATGTGATTTGGAGGAAGAATCTAGAAGCTTCTCAGATATTTTGGGCTGAGATGAGAAAGATGTGGAGGTTAGATATTTTAATATAGTAGAGTCAAGTTTAATAAAATATTGTGAAAGCTGGTCAGCTTTATAATTTTTCTTTAACAAACAGACTAGTAGTACTAGCTTGTTTAACTTATAGGTATAGACATTCACTTATGATTTTTTGCTGCCAATTTTACCACAAAAATTTGTTATAGAGTGGTTGCGAAGTTGATAACGTGGTTGCGAAGTTGATGCACTATTTATTCGTATTAAAAATATATGCAAGTATATATGGTAGATCTATTATAGCTAAAGATCATTACCGAGATATCGAACATAGGGAATTATAATTGACTATCATATACTAAGCATCACATATTATCTAGAGACACGGAGATTTTAAGTTGATTTATTAAACTAGACAGAAATAAATAAACAAATAAAAGGAACCATAAAAACATACTCTCTCCGTCCCAAGATAAGTGACTTGTATTCCTTTTTAGGGTGTCCCACTATAAGTGACCTCCTTGAATTACGGTCTTTAGAGTTATTAAGTCGGTCACTTAACTAGAATACTCTCCTGAGGTGAGAAATCCGTAGATTAGGTGTTGAAACCAAAGTCCCCTTCAAATCTCTAACAACTAACTCCTAAAAGATCGTTAAGACCAATGACCTCACGTGAAACCCCAACTCTCCCGAGTTCTATTGAATTAAAGTGTGAATTATCCTTTTTCCAAGTCAATTATTTCATCTCTCGAGTACTCTAATCAACTCTAATATGTATTCAAGAGTTAGCTAATCAATTGAATATAGAAGACACAAGGATAAATCAAATAACTGCAAGAGCTTACAAAGAAAATCAATTGAATATCTTCATCAAAAATTCCACAAATGATGTTCTATTCATGGACAAGTAAAAACAATAAATAAAAGTACTAGACTTGAAAGAATTTGATAAAACCTAAGATTGAATCTTCAATCTTCAGTTTCTCTTGTCTAGATCTGCAGAGCTCCGCTCCAATGAAAGATAGATGAATTATGTATGGAATATAGGATGGAAGAATGTGTAAAGAGAGAGAAGGATTGGAGGCTCTGAGACGATGAGATGAGGATATTGTTCGTAATTTCAAAATTTCTTAATAAAAGAAAAAATTTTAAAATTCCTTTATTAGTCAATTATATGGAAAGAGTATTTTGTTTTCAAATTTATCTCGACTTTTGGGATATAATAATAGTATAAAACAATGGTTAACCCATAAAAGAATCATAGGACATATTTTGAGCAATAAATTTAATGGGCCTGTATGTAATAAATAACCACACTAAATTAAGCCCATTCTATTTCGTCACATGTGGTCCAATTCATATCTTGGCATATTTTGTCTTATAAAATACAGTAGTGCATATATTGTAATTAACAATTGTCAATAACTTTTACTTTTTTTTCATCATAGTTTACCCTCATGAGACACATCTATTTACAGAAACTACGCCCAACTATTTATTGATTAACTGACATAAAAACAACAATAACAAGCTTTATTAAACTTTGTAGTATGTCATTAATTGAAGAAGAATTATTGGACAACATTAATTTTTTCTTGTCACGTATATATAAGTGCAAATAAATTAAACTCACGCATGAATGTGTATATTTTGAACGAAATTAAATGTACAAACAATAAAAAAAGTAACAGCACACTAATAGTTCATAATAGTTGTATAGTCAAGGCTAGAATCAGATTCAGTTGGTCAAAGATTCAAAACCAAGAAATAGGAATCCTAAACAATAATAATGTTATGTACAAATGGTGGGTTACATTGTGCTCTAAAAAGATTCAAAAGTATACAAAAATATTGCACTTATATGCATATTTCATCATCATAAAGTCACTCCACAAATCGTGGTTCTCATTACATTTGTTGACATAAGATTTCCTCCACTTTCAAGGATTTGTATTTTGCTTAGGATTAGCGATTTTTGTGTCGTCCAAGTATATATGTTTATTGTAAGGTATTTTTTATTATACAGCATGTATGTGGCTTGTCACGTTTGGTAGCTTGTTTCTTTTTTACTCACTCTTTCCAACTAAATTGAGATTAAGAAATTATATATTAAAAAGTAAAAAAGGAGAATAAAATAGAAAATTTTAAGAAAAAGAATAAAGTAGGTGATAAATTTAAAAAAAAATGAAAATAATTGGATATTTGGTTGTGAAAATAAGTCACTTTTACGTATATTATATGTACAAAATTTGGATTCATGTTTTCATATTGATACAATGAGAGTCTCTTTAACCCTTTACTGATGTAGTGTCTGGAAAAGATATAAGATCATCAATAGAAATAGGAAGAAATTCTTTATTTGATGTGGAGCTAGAATTAATCTCAAGTTATTTCCTTCTCTCAGTTATTTTGTTATTTCTTCACTTTAACAATTTATTATCATTTTATAAAATTAGTGCAGAAAAACAAATATGACTCCTAATGCGGGACGGAGGTAGTATCTCATTTTGTCATTTTTATGTGTTTGTCATTTTTCTCATTTCACTCATATTTGATTATAAAAGTAATATAATAAAAAATATAACACATTTAACTATTCTTTTAGCAATATTTTTCATACTTCTCAAAGAGTGATGATAAACAATCAAATTTTGCACGATCAAAATAAGGTTATATTAATAATTTGATGTATTAATTATATATTAAAATAATAAATACAGTAAGTGGACAAGTTAAAAAGTCTTATTAGCCTTTAACCTCATTTTTTATTTTTATATTTGAATTTTCTTTTTATTGTTTTTGAAATTTGAATTTAGTATGATTACATTTATAGTTTCAAAAAAATAAAAAAAAGTTTATACACAAATCATAAATATATGGCCACAATTTTATGCACTTTCCATGTACTATATATGCATCCATATATTTTAATTAAAAACATAAATAAATCTATTTTTTGTTAAATAAATTAGTGTTTGGTTATACAAAATTTGGTCACGTAGATTTGTTGTTTCTTATGAAACCGAGCCGATACAAATTAAGTAATCGGATACAATGTACACAAAAATAAGAATACGTATAAAGTGAGGAATAATTGGATGTATAAACGTCACAAACTATCATTGCATAATATTGTTGACAACTTTGTGTACGTACACGAGTGAAAAGGCTGGTATTTTCGTGCACTTGGCTAATTTAATGAAAACGCAATAAATTGGGAAATAAATTCGCATGCGATAAATCTGTGCAATAAATTTGAATGCTAGAAAAGGAATAGACAAGAAGAATTGGAAGACGTGCACGCAATATTCCGACAAAATTAATTTCTATATACAAATATAAAATTATAAGGAGTAGTAACTAAAATTCACCCCATTTTTTACATTAGATAAGGATTTACATATTTTGCAACATTTGGAAAAATATGATGTGTCATTCGCCTTTGCGTCACCCATGTGTGTACACGTCAGATACTTTTCTGACAAATGTTTATTTGAATAAAGATGGTAGGAATATGTACTCCCTCAATCCCCTGTTAGGAATAACACCTTGACCGAGCATGGATTTTAAGAAATGTAAAGAAAAGTTAGTTGAAAAAGTTAGTTAAATGTGAGATCCATTTTTTTATATTAGTTTTATAATAAAATATAAATGAAATGAATCAGTGGAACGTGGGACCTACTTACTATTTATGGTAAAAATAAAATGTTACTCTTAATTGGGGACGGACCAAAATGGAAATCAGTAACTCTTATTCAGGGACGGAGGGAGTATATAGGAGTATATTAAAATGCAATTTTCGTAGTTTGATTATAGTTTAATTATAGAGAATAATCTTATAAATGAATATTACTAGTTTTTTTTAAAAAATAATTATTCAATATTGTCTATGATAATATTTTAAATATACTACAATAATTAAGTTTAAGCAATAATTATTCTTGCTAGGAATAAGACCAGTCAATTAACATAGAGTACATATTTTTAGCCAACAATTTTGTTCGATTTACTTAATTTCGTAAAGTTACCACCGACCAAATTTTTAAAACTTTTTTGTTCTTATAAATCTAATATTGGTTGTATTAGTTTTTAATTGATTTGCAAAAATCCTTCATAAGTCATAACCAAGTCGAATCATAGAAAATACTATGGCTTAACTAAATTCGAAAATTAAAAATAAAATTCAACTACCACTCATAATTTCTTCGATCCCCACCACTCCCAACAATTAAGATTCCCCCATCCCTACGTTATACTATAACAATTAACTTTTTTTTTATTACAAATGCATAACAAAATTGTATTTTGCTACTTAGTATATAGTGATGGTGGCATAAATCTTTCTTTTGATTTGATGAGGTGATGTAATTAGAGATAAAAGCATTATGATTTGACGTAGATTATTAGACTTTGCTTTGCATGGTGACAAAAAAATATAATGCAAATAGCCACATCAATTTTAATGATGTTTTATTTGAAAAATATTTAGTCACACATTTGAGCTTTCGGTCGATAGGCACTGTGAAAAATGATGGTTTTTTTTGTGTAAACCTATGGTCAACAATTAAAGTTACTACTTAAATTTTAAAACTTAATTAACTACATATTCTAAGGGTGCCATCAACAATCAATCATGAATAGAGAAAGAGTTTTTGAGGAATAACTAAAAAAGAGAATATTCCAACGAAGAAAACGTTCAAGATTAATTAATAGAGATTGGCGAAAAGTGACATGTTAAGTAACTAAGTTATTGGATGGGAATGGGTTTAATCCCCAAACCATTAATTTAGAAGATAAAAGGTTGTATCGATGTTGAAGAACAGTTTAATTGGTAAGACGCTTACCTCTGTCCAATAGATCGGGGTTTTGAGTCATTTCAGGCACGAACGGCGTCAAAAATTCTTTTTAGGTGGGGTAAAATTCTATACAAAGAGATTTTAAGATTTTGAGAAGAGGCATTATAAAGGTATTTCAAAAAAATTTAAAAATAGTGATTAAAATAGCACAAATAAATTTTTTTGAAGTGGAGCATTCACCCCTGTAGAGTGCATATAGATTCATCCCTGATTTTAGTGATAGATGGAAAAACATTATTAATCATTCTTATACAGAAAAAGAAAAGGTAAAAGATGAAATTGTTACTATTTTTTAATGGACAGCTAAAACGGTTAAAAATGTATTGAGTCCAAAGTTGAAGTTCAAAAATCTCAATTTAAATATAAGCAATTCGAAGACATCCAAAAAGTAAAGACATTTTTTAAAAATCCAAACAAATTTTTATTAGACTGATAATGCGCAATAATTAATTACAAAAACTTAAGCATAATTATAAACGTCACTTAGTATGGTTGTGCTCATTGATGATACTAACATTTTTTTTTTATTACTACAAACAATCATACGATGGTGGGTTGGAATGTCCCCAACAAGGTTAATTAGAAATTGATGATATAAAGGGGGTGTGATTAAATAAAAATTCTAAATATTGTACAAACTTAAAACTATGATCTTGATCATTAAAAAATATCAACAGATCAAAAAAAAACATCAACAGGAAAATGTCAACAGAATTTCAACGGTAGTCAATGATTGATGTTGTGTTGATACTGTGTTGACATTAAAATCTTGAAATTTTACACTATTGATATTGTATTGAAACTGTGTTGAAGCTGTGTTGAAGAGTTTTGAGTTTATAAAATATATAAGCTGGCATTTTATCAATACTCAATTAAAGTTTATATAAATAGTTTATACTCTTAAAACTAATATCAATAACCTCACCGTATATCGGTAAATAAATAGTTTATACTCTTAAAACTAATATGAATAACCTCATCATATATCTGCAATTATTAGTAACTGTTATTTGAATAAACTTTTAATAAAAATATATTTACAATTTATAGGTGTCAATAGAACACTATAGTATAATATACGTCACACTCCATTGGTAACTAAAAGTTAAAAATTAAAAGAGGAAAATAAAGTAAAAGTAGGAGTATGATTTGGTGAGAATGAACCAAAACTAATAATGTAGTCATCATGACAACAAATAAGCATATTCCCTAATACATGAGTTACAAAGGCTAAAGCTACCACTTTAATTTTCTCAAAATTCCAATGTGTTGTGTCACTAATTTATTCACTTGTCTAGCTAATAAAATATTTCATAATTTCATGAATTATTATTGTACGTAGCTCAATTAATTCGAGCAATAATTTTATGCTCCCATTAATTCTACCTATGCTTCTCGAATTGTCAAATTTCGATATAAGTAAAATAATAATTTCTGCCATCTCCTGTCTTCAAATCTGTTACATAGTCATTTGTCCACATCATTTGCAACACGACAACACCCATTAAATAAAAATATTAAAAAAATCTTTTATTATTTTTTTGCCCTAAATGTTCATCGATTTTATTGGTTAAGTAACTAAGTTTTACAACGACAGGTCTTTGTAAATAACTCTGAAAATTAATGAAAACATTAATTATATAGACAGAATGTGCAACCAATAATTGCAATGCAAAATTTAAATTCGGATGCTCAAGTAAAAAATATTTTTATGTGGGTGAGTGGGACCCACGTTCAAAATCTGACGTGATCAAAATTATATTCCAAAAATTGCAAAAATTATATTCCAACGTGGCAGACACCAAATATTGCACCATCAACGGCTCACCTTTAACCCTTTGCATGACTTTGATGCATATTGTGGGACACACTTCCCACAAGCAAAGGCAAAGAAACTCCCCTCCATTATTAGTATTTTATTTTAATTTACACACACAACACATAGTGGAAATTTCAAAACTATGCTTGTAGTTGAAATGTGTATGTAAGCAAAATATCTTTATCATCTAAGAAATAATTAACGAGTTCACGTGTCCAATCACCTAGAGTAATAGAGTGTCCTTTTCACGGCATAATTTCCTTCGTCTTTCGGAGCATCCCAAGTGAGAGCGGACATCCCATAGCTTTTCTGACGGACTTCCCAAAAAACCTCCTGTCACGTCATAAGGACCTTCTATAGTCTTTCCAGCACTGCCACGTCATAAGAACTTCCCACTGCACAGTGGCGGACATCCCATAGCCTTTCCGCGCGAACTTCCCGCAATAAAAAAAATCACAAATTCACAAAATTAAACAATTTACGGAATTAAAATCTCACCACGAATACGGGGAAAATACGAGTTGTATATATAGATTTAAAAAAATATAAAATATAAAATATAAAAAAAAGGGAAGTCCGCGCATCGCCGCAATGGCAGACGTCCGCACGCCCTTCCCGTTTCCGCACGTCACATCCCGTATCCGCCCTCCGTCGCCCCAGTGCTGGACTTCCCGCACGCCCTTCCCCGAAGGCTCTTCGAAGTCCGCCGGGACATCCGGCGTTGAGGATGCTCTAAATAAGTATTTCTAATTTATTTTCTATCGAAAAACTATAAATGACCAAACAAATATTTCATTCTCCAGCTATAATAATTGTGACATTTATTTTTAACATAAATAGTAAAAAAATAACTTATATCAAACAATTCAAGTTGAGAAATAATAATAAAAAAGAATAAAATTATGATTTGAAAAATGAGTAAAGTAGAAGCGATCATAACTAAAATAAAGTAGATTAAATTAATAAGATGAATTTATATATATATATATATATATATATATATATATATAAAAGTAGGGGAGTGATCAATTGCTAACTCATCATTTAATTGCTAACTACAACTAATTTAAGGTCATAGGATTTTAGAAAACGTGTGATCTACAATTTGCCACGTGTAATTTTCATTTTTATTAATAAAATCAAAAAAGATTATAAAAAAACGCCAAATTAGGGTTTTAGATGAAAATGTCAATATAGTGTTTCGAAAATATCAACACAATGCTTTGAGAATGTCAACACGATGCTATAAGAATGCTAACCCATTGCTTATATTGACATTCTACATGTATTATATTGACATATTTTATATAGTATGT
Source organism: Salvia hispanica (assembly GCF_029641045.1). NCBI lineage: Eukaryota > Viridiplantae > Streptophyta > Magnoliopsida > Lamiales > Lamiaceae > Salvia > Salvia hispanica. The sequence goes on from NC_142694.1 coordinate 2,691,834, forward strand.
TGACATTTCTGCTTTACGAAAAAATTGAAAAATTTTCGATTTTTTTTTCAAATTTTGACGTCGGAACATATGCATATATGATATCGTTGGAATCCTTATAAAATTATCTTTAATTTGATATATGTTATATGAATTTAAAGTTTTGGAATTTCTTTTAAAAGTTAGTTATAACTAAACATGTAGTTAATTGACATTAATACCCCTATTGATATTTTATGGAATTAAATTCTATGCCTTTATTGACGTTTTTTGTTGATCGTATTGATATTTCTTGATTGATGATCTAAGCCCTTAATTTGAATATTTAATGGCTATTATTTAGTTGTAGTTAGCAATTAAGTATTGAGTTAGTAATATAATACTCCCATGTTTAAATATATATATATATATAAGTAATGACTCAATTATATCGGGGACTTAGCGACTCACCTATAGTATGACCGAAAAAGTACGTGCATCGAGGACTATAACATAGCAGTAATGGTGAACCATTTTTTTTATACAATTTCAATATGACTATAGCAGGACTAGTTATTATACATTTTGAATGTATTCTCTGTGATTGTCTCGAATTTAGTATATCATACTATAAAAAAGTGTAGCTAGCACCTTGGAAAAAGTAGAAAGTGATCGTTAGTACATAGACACGTACAATGAGCTACGCTTGCTTCTGATGCGTTGGTATATAAACTATACAATGAGTAATATGTACTATACGATTCCACGAACTTTGTAATAATCTCATATTTTAATGTCGTGACGAGATAGAAGCCTTCTAATGTACGCCATTATATAAACTAAAACCTCAATAAAATAAAAATACGAAGGAATCTCAAAGTTAGGTACGTCTAAATAACTAAGAAAAAGTGGTTATATACGTACGTCATGACATAAGATGTAAGAAGTACTACTATTACGCAGACATGGAGTACTATATAGTAGTATTAAAATCATGTAAAGAGAAAAGCTTTTGATTAGGAAATTACTAATTTAAACCTTTTGAAGGACCTCCCACTCTGTTTCATGTAGTTAGGTGGGGGAAACATAATTAATCAAAAGATTATACTATTGTTAATGAATGTACTTGAATTTGTGCAACCTTTTCTTTCAAAGACATAAGATATTTGCACCAAGAAATAACCTTATGTGTAGTTAATTATGAACTTGGTTTCAAATATTTGATCCATCTAATTTTAAAAAAGAAGAAATATCTTAAACTCTATGGATTGTCTAATTTTAATGTCTTTCGATCCAACTTTTTTTTTTATAAGCTAAAATGCTCAAGCCAAAAAAATGGCGAGCCAAAGTGCGCTACCAAACAAAGAGATCCCTGAAAACGCACTCCACGCAGTACACCCAAAAGAGAGGAAAGAGCAGCATACAAGCAGAGAAAAGGCAAGGAAAACGAACCGTAACACATGCTCAAGACAAGCCCAAAAAAGCAAGCAAGCACCTCTTTGCATCTTCTGTGGTCACAATGATTTGAAGTTTCATCCACGCAATTAGTCAAGAGACCTCTTTTTAGGGGAGTTCCAGCACCAGTCCTTTGCTCGGGTATCTTGGAGTCTTCCATCCTTTGATGGATTTTGGAACTATTGAAGGACAATTTTTTTTGGGTGAAATTATATCGGATATAGCAACTGAAAAATCATAAATACTAGTAGTAGATATTATAGATGAGTTAAACGATATTGTATATTTGTACAGAAAATGACATCATGTAGTTAACAACGTCAATGATATATTACACATTGTAAACCGATTTCTCAGCATAGGTTAATTATTAATTGCAAACAAATCCAAAAAAATTATGATTTTTCAGCTTAACTTTGAAATGTTAAATTACTTAATTATAAATAAACAAATTGGTGATTTTTCTGTCGATTTGGTGACTGAAAAATTACAAGTGGTAATTAATAGTGTCATGCATTTATACATAGTTTCGCATTAATTTTGAATTAAATATTTTTTGTGGCACGAGCTGGTTGTTCCACTTTGTGTTATTTAAATCTAGTGGAAATTGTTTAGCAGTCCTTAAGTTGATAAAAAAATAAAACAACCTCCACTCGGATTCTTTAATTAAAAAATATACGAATCTAATTAATAGAGTATTTAAGTGCTTTGTTAATAACTTTTCTCTTGGTGTCTATTGAGACGGTGGCGGCGTCAAGGAGTTTGTATACAGTATACACAAAAGCATATATGTAAATGTTTTTGTAAAAAAAACTGAAAAAGCATAGATAAAAAGATAAAGAGATACGTACAAATTTTATACTATGTAAATGTTTTTGTTATACTTCTTCGTGGTATTGAACATGATCCACTTTTCTTTTTAATTTTTTTTAATCAAAATGATCATTATTTAAAACGAAAATACATATATTTCTATTTTATTTTATTTTTCTTACTTTACTCTCTTTATTTTACACAAAATAAAATTGCATAAATTCTCGAGTCATCCAAAAAATGAACCATCTTTCTTAGGACGGAGGGATTACTATTATCTACTGAAATTAATTTACTAACTTCGCACTACTTACTTTATTATCCGTTTTAGATAGCAAACTAAATTTAAAATTAGTAAATAGGAAAAAATAATAAATAGTCCAAGTTAAATAAATAAAAAGGAGAGTGAACGGGACAAAATACTACTGCTAGATTAGAAGTAGTGCTAGTTCACCAAAAATAGTCAATATAGTGGGTTTAATTCAAATATAATAAAGTAATAGTAATTGAATTATAAAATGTGATCATCATCTATAAACAGGTGTATAAATTAATTTTTTATTCACACGAAAATGAGAAATAATAGTACTAATAGAATTATAATTTGATACTGAATTTTAAGAAACATCAAAAGTGGATGGAAAAAATTAGTAGAATGTAGATTTTACATTTATATATATTGTTTTTATGATATAACCTGAATGTAATGATTTAGTTGATAATCGAGTTCATTTACTAAAAGTAGAAAAAAAAAATGAAGGACGTACTAAAATGACAAAATTGAACAATATTTCACAGACAGATGGAGTAACATTTGGATTATTGTGTGAACATCCCACGTGGTGTGGGACCTGCCCCGTTACGGTGACGTGCTTGCCTACAGTGACACCATAACGCAACCCTCTCTCTCTCCCCATCGTTCGAGGAGCAGGATCTGCTGCCACCTGTCGGCGCCTCGACGTAATGATGACGTGTACACCCGATCATGACGTCACATGGGGCCCACCGGAACGCCCTTCATCATCAACCCCCTTTCATTGATTCCATGTTTCAGATATGCACGGTGACTTCATCGCGGGACCCACCTTCGCGTTATAATTACGCTTTTGCCACCACTCCCCACGTTCTGACCAACCACACCCAATTCTGACGTAATTAAATATTTTTACTGCATTAAATATGTACTACTATTACATGAAAATGATTTAACGCAAAGATAAATTCCTCAAATATCATTATATACTTTACTCCCACTGTCAGCAAATAAAAGTCTCATTTTTTCATTTTAGTCTATTCATAAATAAGAGTCACGGTTCACTCTTACTATATATGGTAATAGAATCTCATCTTTAACTAGCTCATTTCATTCACATTTCATTTAAAACGAATATATATAGATGAGACCTCTATTCCACTAACTTTTTTCTATCCATTTTTCTTAACATTTCTTAAAATCGTGATTCTCATAAATGGAACTTCTTATAGTGGACGAGGGAGTAGTATCTAAATCTTATGTTCTTCAATTTTAAAAATTAATTGAAATTTTATGAAAATTAAATATATTTCTAATTATTGTGTGCCAAAAACTATAGGGTGAGATTGTGCTAAACTTTTACTACGATTCGAAAGTGAGCTTATAATCTCTCTGTATAATTATTTAGTTATTTTATGATTTATTATTTAGTTGTTAGAATTTTATTTATTTTCCTAAATTGTTAGCATTTGATTTATTTTTCATTAAGTGTACTAAAATTTGATTTATTTCATAATTTGTAGAAGATCTTTTTATATCACACATATAAATATAACATATTTTATTATTGTTAATAATTAAATAAAAATATTTATTATCATTCTCTTTATGATTTCTCCCTCTTGGAGAAATCAAAGTCATGCCAACTCTCATCTCCGTGTACTTTCTTTTCAAATACTCTAATAAGTAAGAATTAATCTCATATTAATTCTTATTAAATTGGATCTAATATGGAAGTTGGACTATAATAAAATTTTATGGTTTTCATTTGAATTTTTGAAGTTGCTGACTAAACTTGAATAATTTTTCAGACAATGTTCTGTGAAAATAATTATGATAGTATTATATAATGTGTCTCGATTGATAAGTCCGTTCAAGGTGTTGAACTGTTGATTATGATGGATCGGATTTATTTTTGATGAATTGTAGGCAAGATATTTATTTGAAATTGATGGATCAATTAAAGGTTTTGACCTGGGTCGATTCTATTTGTTATTTTGTCTTTTGAAAATCTTTAATTGTCGTGGAATGATTATTAAATTTGTTGGATTAATTAAGGGTCAATTTCATGTTGAACGATTCAAAATTGGAGCTTTTCCTTGTAAATTACTATAACATGATTGAGTTCAACTTCAACTATAAGTTGTAAGTATAAAAATGGAGCTTCTCTTTGTAAATTCTAACGTGATTGAGTTCAACTCCAACTATAACTAAACTTATTAAAAATTTGATGTATTTTTCTGTGTCAAGCTCACACTAGCTTGTAACTACTTGAACCGAAATCAATATTATTGATTTATTGTTACTAATTAATTTAAAAATATGTGTATATAAAATATAAAATTATCAAAAAAAAAAAACTTCCGAGTTACCTTGTACGTGGACAAAATTATTCTTTTAATAATGTCGAAAATGATACTACTACTGTTTAATACTCCTTAAATGTTTTATGCATCACTAAAGACGTTTTCATACGAGAATTTGTTAATTATAAAAGTTAAATATCATAATTTACATATTTAATTTTTAAAACCTTAATATCTAACCAGAATTTGATACTCCCTCCGGTAGTTGAGTCATTTCATTTTCTGCACTTTTTTTGTGAAAATGATACAGTACTACATTATTCTCTTTCTTAATTTACTAGTGCAGAAAATGAAATGACTCAACTACCACAGAACGGAGGGAGTAATATTATGTGATTTGGATTACTACTCTTAATTACTACACCTGTGATTATTAAAAATGATACCCCTCATATTAAGGTTAAGTGTATCCTTAAATGATGCTGTCGTTTTGTGACTGTTTATTATCTGTATGTGTATATGAAAATTGCAACTAGTTTGCGGTAGGTCAACCCACTTTCATATGAGTCATCTCTTAAAAATAGATTAATATTACTTCAATAAAATACTCCACATAATAGTAGTACTCCATATTTTACTACTACTAACATTGGCCAAAAAGATTGGACAATATTTTAAAACCTTCAATTTTTAATTCTCCTTGGAAGTTGGGAATCACAGTAATTTTGTTTTTAGTAGGACTGAATAATTACACTAATTTACTTATTTTTCACTAAACAAAATAATTTTCTTTTCCTTTTCAGTGGATTTAGATGTCGGAAACATCACTTCTGTCTATTGATTTTTTCTAACAATTCATAAAAATCACTCCTAGAAGATTAAAGGTACATTTATATGCTCACACTAAAAAAATACTAGATGGAAAATTTATTTTTAAAAAGTTGAGAATAAAGCTACTCCTATGTTAATTGTTTTTTCCTCTATGACATCTAAACTTTACTTGTCTACTAAAAATTACTTTAGGATATTTATTTTATTAACTTGTTGATTCTGAATTGCACATAATAGTTTGAGAGCATCAACTTTAAGTCAATATATGTAGAGTGAACATGTCATTTATTTTATTGAAATAACTTACAAATATGTCATTTTCATATAGACTTTTAGTAAAGCTTTTTCCCTAAAAGAATACCTTTTTCCCACGTAACTTGTTGCAATTTCAAGTATGATGTTCCACACTTGGCATTAATTAACTGAAGTTACGTCGGTCTAGCAATTGAGACTAATTAAAATTGGTTAATTAGTTAATTAATTAATTAATTAATTAATTAATAAGAGACCACCAAGAAACAGATCAGTAGGATCTTTCTGTTTTGTCATCTAGTGTATGTAACCCCACAATTACTCCCTACACCTGCGCTTCATATTATCTTTCTTACGTCTCCCCATACCACGACAACCAATCAAAATATTATTACTATCATTTATAATTTTATTTCATTTTACAATATTCTAAAAAACTTTTTTTCCTAAAGTTTAATAACTACCCCATGGTTTTTATATAAACCGGTGGCGTACTTATGCAGTTTCTTGTCAATTTTAAAAGAGGGTTTTATTTGATGAGTTTTCCAAAGTTAATTTGGTAATTAATGTGTGTACTCATCAATAAATTCTTATTTCCACAATGTAGAAGCGATTTAATGTGTTAAAATTACAATAAATCAATCACTTTAGTACTTTGTAAAATTTAGCATTCACCCTCCAAACTTTTTTTTATTTTTTGTTTTTATTGTGTAACTTATAATATATTTTGATCTTTTCCATTCTTTCTATAGCGTTGACTGCACCGACACTTTATTCTTTACGTTGAGATGTTTGAACAGTCTTTCCTTTTGTTTTCGTATTAATTGTACGGTCGTTACAGATAACATATTTTGAATTTTTGTCGCCCACTATCAGTATATTTGACCGCACCGACCTTATCTTCTTACGGATAACAATCACGCAGTATATAATTCAAAAGTAATAAGTAGATATGGTCGGTACGACATCTATATTTCCCTGATTTATCCTCTATCCCAAATAATTTTGACCCATACCCTACTCCTTCACTATTCATGTTCCATCAATAACACTTATACACCAAAATTGAGTAAATATACATTAGTAATAAATGTAAATACAAAAAAACATCACATACTTTTCTCGTTCACTTAAAAATTACACTACAATAAAAGAAAAAAGAAATCGTGAAAAATAGTCACATTTATAATTTTCAACTCATCCACCAAAATTATTCAATCTTTTCTCTTATCTTTAATACTTTATTCATTTATCCTTTTGTATCTTTTATGAAATACTTTACAAATTAGTACTCCCTCCGTTCCATAGTACAAGAGTTATTTTACTATTTTGGTACGTTCCATAGTAATAGAGTCATTTCCATTTTTAGTAAAAGTCAACACATTTTTCTACACCTACTTTATTCTCTCTCCATCTCTCTATCTTTTTCATTTTCCACTTTACTCCCCCTTTATTTAACTTACCTAACACAACTTTTCTTAATCTCCGTGCTGAAAAGAAACGCCTCCATTACTATGAAACGGAGGGAATACTATACATTAAAACCCGTACCGTCCTTAAAACGCAGACTACTATATTTTTTAGAACTATTACTATAAAATAAATTTCAAAATCCAAAACTCAAATTAATTTACACAATTTTATCACCCCCCACCCCACCCCACCCCACTCAATATTTTGGGTATATAGTAACCCCCAAATCCCTCTCTCTCTCTCATCAACACACCTCTCTCATTCTCTCTCTCAAAAACAATTCAATTCTACATCGACGATGCAAGGCCTCCGGTACGGCCTCCTCTCCGACGGCGGCGTCCGCCTCGAGCTGACCCCCTCCGCCGCCTCCCCGCTCGCCATCGACGTCGCCGAGTCGGCCGAGACCCGAATCCAGCGCCTGATCGCCGAGAATCCGGTGATCATCTTCAGCCGCCCCGCCTGCTGCATGTGCCACGTCATGAAGCGCCTCCTCTCCACCGTCGGCGTCCACCCCACCGTCATCGAGCTCGACGACGACGAGATCGCCGCCCTCTCCCCCCGCCCCGCCCCCGACCTCTACATCGGCTCCGCCCCCGTCGGCGGCCTCGAGAGCCTCGTCGCCCTCCACCTCAGCAACACCCTCGTCCCTCGCCTCGTCCAAGTTGGTGCCCTCCAAAATCATCACCCCCTAATTAATTAATTATTAATTAATTAATTTTTGCTTTTTTTTTTTTTTTAATTATAAGAAGAAGAAGAAGAATCATATCATTATTTACTACTACTACTAGATGGTGATTAGGGGAAATAAGAGTGTATTGTGATTTGGGGTTTTGAGTTGTAAGCTTGTGAATTAGTGTTGGTAATTGTGATTATGACTATCTACTTTCAATGGAGAAATTGATTTGCAAGGTTTGTTGTTATTATTCGATGTTGCATTGGTCAAAGAATCAAGATTAAAGAAATTGACATGGAATCATATTATATATACACATGAATGTGATTTTGTGTAAACATTACTTATTATTTGTATTATTATTAGATGAAATAAAATAGTATTGGTGTGGGAAATGATTATTTGCTAGTATTATAGTGTGTAGACTCATGAATATCCCAATTATTGTGGAGGAATATTCTCTAGTGTTGTTTATTGTAGTTCTTGGAAATTATTCTTGGACGAATTTGGGAACGGAATTTTCTTCATAGATTCACTATGTTTGTGCTCCATTGCAATTAAACCACTTTTGACTAGCAAACGATTATTATTATATTTGTATAAGATTTTTTTTAAAGAGTTTTTATTTTGCCCTACAAATGGTTGGCATCCACTGGATCTTTCTTTGCTACTCTTACCCTCAATCACTGATTTATTATGCTTGTCTACTTCTCTCGCTTTTTCGATTATTTTTATATTTACAATCGTTAGATTTTTAGAAATATCAAAATTTTGGAGTACCATTTTAAGTTAATTGTGTTTAAAAATATGGAAATGTTGATTTGTTGCATTTTTTTTATATGTTTATTTGTATAGTTTAGAAATGAAAAATTGCTAAATATTTCTTGATTTGGAATGTGGCAAATGCCAAACATAAATGCGATGTGAATAAGAGGAGGAAAAAAAATTAAAAAAGGAAAGAATTAAGAATACAACAAATGAAGCAAACTCAAATAGAATCTTGACAACGGTGAACAATGAAAGGGAAATTAGATAGGTAGAAAATAAAGAACTATTTTTGAATTACTATAAAAAAATGATTCCATGAGCTTTAGTAAAAATACGAAAGCTACTACACGACCACGATATATGTGACAAATACTCTCATTATAAGTTGGTGTTTTCTTGCCTGAGACATGAATATTGTCGTCATAGGAAATTATAAATTTTAATGTTACTATGTGTTTTACAACATTTGCACTATATATGAATTTATTCAGAAATAATGGGTCCATACATTTTAAAAGAGAAAAATTGAAACAATAAAGAAACTAATGAAATAATTATGGGTCTTTCTATATACATGAAATGACCTTTGATGCTTGATCTTTTTCCTCCTCATCATGGGATGTCTTGTCTTATTGAACAATTATTTTGCTTGAAATGTCCATTCTTTAATATAAAGTTTGATTGATATTTTTGGTCGAGTTGATTGCGTAATATAAGTTGGGGCATAATAAAACAATTTATTTATATTTTCTATTTTATATTTTCATATGTATGGATGTAAATTGTACTACTACTTCACAAAGATTAATCATTAATTGGGACATTTATTTATATAAAAATATTTTGTCAGCATTTTCTTCGGTCATTAATCAAAGTGATGTTCCATTTTGCAATATGTTAACAACTAGAGTTGAAATAGAAATCCAAATTGTTGAATATTCTCAATATGTGGTGGTGAATAAAGTTGAATTTATTCCTGTATGACATCGAGGTGATGCTAATATACTTTATTTATTTATTTTTCTTTAACAAGAATCATGTATGGTCGATTGATAATGAAATCTAAATTATAGTCTTCACCTCCCACTTAATGACTAATTAAGTACTCATTACACTAATCAAATTAAGTGTATCTAATTCAGAAATGGAAGTAATCAAGGTCATGAAGGCCAAACCCACTTTAAAATATCTTTCCCAAATTAGGAAAAAAAGAAGGTTTGCTGTTCCATTATGGAAGGAAGAGATGAACCCACTGTATTTTTTATAATAAAAGCAAATTAAATCAATATTTTACAATAAACTAATTGATTTATACATTCTGACTAATTATGAGAGAGGATGCCTCACACGGAGAATGTTTTGCAATTACATAAATATTTGTAACTAAAATAAATTATAATTAATGAAAGGTAATACTCCATATTGCAAAGTATAGCATAGTTTAATTAGTAATTAATAACTAAAAAAATATGTATTGTTAGTAGAGAAATAGATTATTTTTTGTTAACCCACAATTTTTTTTTTTAAAAAAAAAACTATTTTTAAGAGAGCGACCAATTAGTATGATTAAAGACTCCAATTTTTTTTATAATACTACTATTATATTTATTTGAAGTTGCCCTTTTTCCACTGGGGTTGGAGAAGACAAGTGATTGTGGAATTGCAATAGCAAAAACCATCATTAATACTGTTTGTATACAGTTGATGTTGTATGAACCCGGCCAGCCCACAGGCTTAGAATCCAAAAAACAAAGTACTATAATAAAAAGGCAAATGAATTAATAATTATATGGTGTTTATTTTTATGGAAATGGAATCACACATGGCTACCATTTGTGGGCACCAAAGCACAAATATTAAAAAGGGCCCATTTAGAATCTTTCACTGTGCACCCCTCAAGAGTCAAGAGAATCTTAATCTCAAAATCATGCAATATACTTATTAAATATAAATAACTTCTTTTAAATGACTAACTTTCACACATTTGATCATTTGTGTGTAATAGGACAGTCGTGTGTCACTATAGAGGAATTTAGTAGGCGTAGCTAGAAGTGATAAATAGACATTCAATTGATTTAATTTGTCTTAAAATCCACCTACATATAATTTACTTTGATAATTATAAACACAAAGGTGCGTCATATTGCTAATTATTTAACTTGCTAACTCATCAATACAATGTATTAAAAATGTCAACACGATCAAATCAAAATGTCAACACATAATATCAACACATTATATTGAAGTTGAACAAAATTATTTGTTGACATTTTAATGTCATCGTGTTGACATTTTTAATACACTGCACTGATGAGTTAACAAGTTAACAACTTAAGAAAGTTAGCAATTGATCACACCCCTATAAACACAAATATAAAAAATATATGATAGCTTTTAACTGGATAAGTAAATTAAACCGGATAAATATCAGTTAATGGAAATATTCTTAATAGTAATATTTTTTTTAAAGTTCAATATGTTTGGTTTTGGAAGATATTGAGTGGAAAAATTAATATTGACTCTTTAAATTTAAAGTACTCCGTATATTCTTTTAAAATATCCGAAACCAAGATAACTTTAAAAAAAGACCATTCTTTTTTTTCCATATTGTAACACTCCCTCATGCAATGCAATATTCTACTTCAACTTTTCTTATATTCGTAGAGGCATGAATTAAGTTACAAACAAATAATCGATGTTTATAATATCGTAATTAAATTGGTATACAAATATTTCACTAGTAGATACACACACATAGACGCACAAAATGGTTTAATCCACTATATCAAAAAAAATCACTAGCATAATTAACATCGTTACAAAAAATCATATCGTCACAACGAAATATACGAAAATTATTTATCTTAAAATTCTAAACTCTAAAATGAGGTAATGCATCCCCCCTAACAAAAGGGCATTTCTTATATTTGGTGTTTGGCACACTCTTTGTCTCCAACCAAGTCTAAAGTCCTAAAAAAGCTTCTTTGTTAGAGCTGAAGTCATGCTTGCTTTTATCTATCTTTACAATTATGTATTCCATTATTTATATATTTATTTTCCCTCCTAAGCTTTGTCTAATTGGTCCATGTTAACTTGCAACTATTTCATCATGAACTCATTAACCACATTTCTTTAATGCTGCACTAGCCATCTTATGGCTGTGAATTCTTCACACAAAATTGAAATGTTTTGGGGGCAAATTAAATATATTATAAAAGCATGCTTTTTAGCATAGTAATTTTATTGAAAAAAGTGTTCTATGATATAATGATGCATCACATAAAAGCTTCACCAGCTAGGACCTCCCTCTCTTGAATTATTTATTTTGCAATCATACACCTCCTATAATTTCTTCTAATATGTTACATGTTATTTTTCCTTTTCACACACACTTTTTTAGGATTTTAAACAGAAGTAATTAACCATGAACTTCACATTTTATTCACGGTGAAAAATGATGAATTCCATAAATACTCCCATGTTTATAATTATTATAATTATTCTATGCTTTTAAGGTCTGTGATTGTAAAGGACTTTAATTTAAAAAGTCATTCCATTTTCTCAGAGATGATATCATTAATCATATGCACGAGGAGATTGTACATTTGTACCTCACACGTATATAAGTTGTACAACATAGTGACCTTGGGTTTGGATTCCATATGTATGTATATATATATTATTTTAAAATGTAAACTAAATTGGAAGAGATCTAGAATAATTTAATTTGTACCCTACTTATGAATATTGGGTATCATATCAAATAAGGCTAATTAAAGTTGGCAATAAGATATTGTACAAATTTTTATTATTTCCAAAATAAATCCACGTTAAATTTTAGTTTTATTTTGGTCAACAAAATATTTTTGAATAGATGAGTCACGCTTTTATTTTAAAGAATATACAATATATATAAACAAACCTTCAACTGAAATAATCTGTAAACACATGAAATAAGTTGCGAAAAATATACTAAGGAAAATGAATTTGTAGGAGTTATTTGGGCCTTGAATTAAAGTTTGAACCCGTTGCGAAAAGTGAAAAATGATTATAATTATTATTTAATTATTTATATACTAAGGAAAATTTAGTTGATATAAAATTTTCATATAACTTTAATTATATGAAAAATGGTCAAATTTTATATGAAAAATTTAGTTGCGAAAAATGAAAAATGAAAATGATTATAATTAAAGTTGCGAAAAATATACTAAGGAAAATAACTGAACCCGTTGCAGCTTATTTGGGCCTTGAATTAAAGTTTTTAAATGAAAGTATAACTTCATTTGCTGGGCCAAAATGGCCCAATTGAAATCTTGTGTTGATTTACAAAAAAATAAATAAAATACTACAATACATTTTCAATTTCTGAGCAAGTATAATAGTATTAATTATTTTCCCTTCAATAAATACACACACCCGTAGTATGTTTATCATCAATTAATTTCGGGTTTTGGATTAAAACCGGATCTAACAAAATTCCGCCTATTTTGAATATTATTGAATTAATTCACATACTAAATTTTATTATTATTATTATTATTATTATTATTATTATTATTATTATTATTATTATTATTATTATTCTGGTGATTTATAAGGGTTGTGGTCCATGACATAGTGGTCCAAGCCCAAAACTGATTAGGATGGATGGATTGAGAAGTATTTGGCATTTTCGATTCGGGTTATCTCAATTTAATTCCTATCATTTAAATCAAGTCTTTTTTAAGGGTTAAGATTTTTTGGCTCCTAAAAAAAATGTATTTCTAATTTTCATCGATGATGTATTTTAATGCCTTCAAATTGATTTTTCTTTTCAGGCATGATTAAACCGTGAGGGTCAAAATTTGTCTTTCGTTTTTTTTTGTCTCCGTTGATTATTTTTATAGTAAGTGCTTTTATGTTCGGATACCTTCATAAATATCTTCTTCTTTTTTAGACTATAATGCTTACCTTCATAAATTTCTTCTTCTTCTTTTTTTTTTTTTTTTCTACTTTCAATTGTCATATCTTGATTTGAGAAAATTGTATTGTTTGCTATGTGAATATCGCTTAGATACCAATTGTCATATCTTGATTTGAGAAAATTGTATTGTTTGCTATGTGAATGTCGCTTAGATACCTTAAATCACGGAGTAAATTGGCTAAATCCTTTTGATTTTAAAATTATCTAATTGTTAATTAGAGCCCGTTTTGTCTGGGTACAATTTAGAACTTTGGTTCAATTTTAATTTCTGTTCGTGGTGAATTTTTACGATGCAAATTGAGGAGAAAAGTGTAGTTTATGCTAGCTATAGGTCGACTCTAACTAGTTTTTGTGGTACAAGTTCTTCATTGGGTGTAATTGGATATTTGAACAAATGCTTTTTGATATAAGCTATGTAAGAGCTTCGTTAGTTTAGCAATTCATGATACAAAAGATCAAATAAGTTACTTAGGGATGTGAATCAGGCCAATCTGTTTGGGTTCAGGCCAACCCGTTTGGGTTCGGGCCAACCCACTCGGATTGCCGGGCTATTTGGGTACGAGCTATTCGGGTTATAAATTTTTCGAGTAAAAAATTTTCAACCCTAACCCGCCGGGTTATGGGCTAACCCATCGGGCTATTCGGACCTAAAAACTTTCGAAAATAATCTCATGTAATCAAATTTTTCTCAGTAAAATGATTTTTAAATTAAATTTTTTTTTATCTTAGTGATAGAATCATATAAAATCTTCAATTGTTTTATAGTTTTCATCAATAATAGTTGGATAGAAGCCTTTCATCTCGATCAACTACAATCTAAACAAAGATAAATCAATATTAAATCAATTTATATCAATTAAAGCTTGTGCTCGTGTCATTATTTTGGCACTGTATATAATTAATTCTTTATGAAAAATAAAAATCATATCTTACATGAATCATTATTAAAATGATAAATATATTAAAATTTTGATTGTTAATTCTTAATTTTGTATTGATTTATGTTGGTGGTAGTAAGACAGTAGTGACAGATGATGGGATGATGCAATAATGAGTTGACGTGGAACTTGAAAGTTAATAGTATTAGATTGAGTGGAAAATGGTAGAATGTAGATTGAAAAAGACTAAATGATTGTGCCACATGGAATTCAATAAGTCCCTAAAACGCAATATTTTTTAATTGAAAGTTGCAACCCGTCGGGTCAACCCACAACCGTTCGGACCAACCCGTTTAACCCGTCAATCCATTCGGGCCAACCCATTTAGCCTGTTTTGTATTCGCGTTATAAAATTACAGTCCTAACCTGCTCATTTTACAGGACTATTTAGATCGACCCACAAGTTAATTCGGGTTGAATTGACATCCCTAGAACTACTACCACACCGTACTATTTTAAGCTCAAAACACTTGTATTTATTAAAATATTATAATGTTTATTCTTTTTACGTGTGCAACCAAAAAAAATGAAATTTATGCACACCTTAAATTTTATGAGCGCTACTATGTATTATAAACTTCAATGTGTTGATGGACTCTACTTCTAATCTTATAAGATTTTATGAATAAATAAAAAACTATATAACGATTAGCCAAATATTACAAATTGGTGATTAAATTATAATTATGGCCCACACGCGTAACAAATACTAGTAGTTGGAAAAGGCGTAAAATAAAATAAAATAATAAGGCGTGGATTGCTGCAAGTAAAATGACAAATGAAAACTTACATAAATCTATAATATATTTAATCCTAAGAGAATATATTCATATTTTCAAGTTATTGAGAACATGATTTAGCAGAGGCAGCATCGCTCCATAGCAAGTCACGTTCTTTTGTTTGGTACTTAAATTGGCATTTTCATCAAACCCACTCCCCTTTATTTTTTTATCACCTTTAATTTAATTTGATATGTCTACCTAAATATCACACGTCGGAAGTGATTGTTTATCTAATTAAATATATCTACTTATAAAGTCATGAACAATATTAAGAATATAATTTGCTAATAACATAAACTTTCAATAGTGTGTACTCTTATAATTAAAAAAAACAGTATTTTTATGCAATTCGTAAATTTAATAATTATAATTGTAATTCATGAGATATATAAGAAAAGAAAATTTAAAAATAAAATATATAATAATTTTACTTATTTTATGTTTTATATGGTTATGCGTTTGTACATGTGTATGCGTGTACAGAGATAAATATTGCCACAAATTCTTCCATGTTATCACATGCCTCTAAACTCCAAAAAATATATATATATATATATATATACCTTATCATAAAAAAGGGGAATATATAATATTGGCGTCCAAAATTACTTCTCCTTATTTACTAGTACTACTATTTCATGATGAAAAAGTGGAAAATAAATTTAACTTCCAACCATATGTAATAAATTTTCAATTATGAAAAGTTTCAGTCCATATAATAACGACGTGCACTAACTCTCAATCATTAGCTCCAACAAAACACAAATTGTACGAAAATAAAGCTATAAAAACGGAATCATAAATTTAGGAGAATTATTTTTACTGAAACAAGAATGTGACAACATCCTAAAATGAAAGTAACCTGACAAACTCTCTTAAATAGGATTTTGCAATACATTTTGAAAAATGATGATGCCTACTGTTACAGATTCATTCAAATTTAATGTAGTTATCCAAAATTAAGTCTGGATTTGTTCGAATATTAGCCGATTCAATCGAGCGTGATTAACAATTATGTAGATAACCTTTATTATCCACATTTATTTTTTTACTACTTTTGGCCTAAACTCAATATCGAGTGGCAGTGCCGAACATTGAGAAGTGTTTGGTCACTAGCACCCGGCAAAGATTTTTTGTTTTTGTGTTCGCTACTATCGGGTGGTTTGGTTCACTTTATACCCCGATAACAGTAAAGTTTGTTTTTATTGTTACATATAGTTTAATTATTTAACTCATATCTTATAAATTTATGTTTGTGTGTGATATTAATTATCTCATTTTTATTAAATTGATTTTCTATGGGTAGGAAAGAATATTTATTACACATTTCCGTGAGTACATGTCCCCTCAGATCCTAGTTGGAATAATTAGTTAATCCACCCATTAATTCTACATAGAAAACATAATTAATTGCTAATGAATTCTATCAAATCAAGAGGGTCAAATTCACTAATTATTACAACAAAAATATACACTGTCACTGAAAAAAAAACAGCCACTTTTTGTAATACCATCAGCAGTAAAATAATTAAAGTCATTTTTAGTTAATTGCTTACAATTATTGAAGGAGGAAAAGAAAACAAAGGATAAGACAAAGTGAAACGTATGAAATGCCTGTTGTCTTAATTGGCCTATGGTTTTTTTCGATGTAGAGATGAAGAAATAAAAGATACCTTCTCATCCACACCCTCTCTCTCTCTCTTTCTCTCTCTCTCTCTCTACTGTTTTCATATGTATGGCTTCTTTCGAATCTTGTTGTTCTCAGCAACAGTCGATGTTTTTATTGTAAAAGCTTTTGGATTTTTGGAGCTCTACCAATTTCATAGTACTATTTTTTTTTACCCTTTTTCTATCATTTCTAATATATATATACACAATTACACACACGAAAACGTATATATACACACATACATGTGTGTGTGTGTTGATTAATTTGATGATTTTTTTTTCTCTCTTTCTAGGGTTTGGGAATTGAAGAAAAAGAAGAAGAAGAGAGGCATGATGAATTTGGAGTGAAGAAAGCTTTTTGATTGACCTTTGTGTAATAGGTTTCATCACTTTTTGTGAAACTTCTTTTTCCCAATTTAGGGTTTTCTTTAATCTCCAAATAATATTTGATCATTGCCACTTTAGAAATCATTGAAAAAGAAAAGCTGAATTTTCTTGACTCTTTAAAAGGTAGAGGTAGTAGTAGTAGGCCTTTTAGATTCACATACACCACAAAAATTTTTAAAAAAAATTATTTAGGAAGGGAAAAAAAATGTTACAAGGCAATGATTCTATGTCGAATTTAACTTCGGCGATATCGAATGAAGCAAGCATCAATTCGAGCTCAAATGGTAATGAAATGGTTGGAGGTACAATCCCACAGCAGCATATGTACAACCCCTCACAGCCTCCTCCCAACAAGAGGAGAAGAAACCTACCTGGCAATCCAGGTACAATAAAATTAAATCTCTCATAACTTTTTTTAGTAATTTTTATTTAGAATAATTATAGTGAATTTAGCATCCGGATCGAAAAATTTTAGATCCGGACGCGGAGGTGGTGGCGCTGTCGCCACACGCGCTGATGGCGACGAACCGGTTCGTGTGCGAGATCTGCAACAAGGGCTTCCAGCGGGAGCAGAACCTGCAGCTGCACCGGCGGGGCCACAACCTGCCTTGGAAGCTCAAGCAGAGGAGCAGTAAAGATGTGGTGAGGAAAAAGGTGTATGTCTGCCCCGAGCCGAGCTGCGTCCATCATGACGCGGCTCGGGCCCTGGGGGACTTGACTGGGATAAAGAAGCATTTCTTTAGGAAGCACGGCGAGAAGAAGTGGAAGTGCGAGAAATGCTCGAAGCGGTACGCTGTCCAGTCCGATTGGAAGGCCCATTCCAAGATATGCGGCACCCGTGAGTACCGATGCGACTGCGGTACCCTCTTTTCCAGGTAATCTAGATTCATTATTATTTCGATAATTCTATGCAGCCACATTATGACTTACCTCGCACCACACTTTTTAAACAAATTGCAAATTAATAATTATAATTAATTCTCAAATTTATTTAATTATTATATACTATTGCCTCCGTCTCGCATTAACTGTCACATTTACTTTTCTGCAAATGTTAATAAATAGTTAAAGTGGAAAAATAGTACTAAAATAAGATAGAGAATAATGTAAAGAAAATTATTCTCTACCTTATTCTCGATTTTATTTATTTATTAGTATCATTTTTACAAAACGAGTGCAGAGAAGTAAATGTGAGAGATAATGCGGGACGGAGGTAGTAATTTTTTAAATTTGGCTAATTTTTATGTTTTGAAATAAAAAAAAAAAAAGAATTTTTTGATAGAGTGGGGTGTGGGGGGTAGGGAGAGTAAAGCAAAACTAATCCATGGCTACTTTTCTGCTACAAAAGCAAATTGCTGCTAAAAAATGATAGCTGAAACACAAAGGAGTTGACGATTTTACTGAATCAATGCGTGTTGTGTGTGAGAGAGAAAGTTAGAGAGAGAAAACACACATGCACATAGCAGCAAGAAGCAAGAAAGCAAGCAGAGTTGTTTTCTCTTTTGTTGGAGATAATTTATGATGACATCCAAACAGTGTTATAGTACTATTTGTATTTGGAGAGAGAGAGAGAGATACATATATTGTTATTACTACTATTCTCTCTTTCTCTCTCTAGCTCTCGTTTTGTTCCCTTTGTTGTTTAGCGCCTTGTTTGTTTTCATTTGTTTGTATGCTTCACAGGCGCGACAGTTTCATCACGCACAGAGCCTTCTGCGACGCCTTAGCCGAAGAGAGCTCCAGAGCCATCCCCCAAACAGGCCCTAACCATCATAACCCCCAAATCCACCCCTTCCAAAACCCTAATTTCCCCCAACTCAAGCAAGAAACCCTAAATTTCACCCTCCCTCCGTGGCTCTCCGTCCCGGAAAACCCCTTCCCCGAGACCCCCAGCCTCGCCTTCTCAGCCGCAGCGCCGTCGCTGATGTCAGCGACGGCCCTGCTCCAGAAGGCGGCGCAGATGGGGGTTGCAATGAGGGGGAAAATGCCCTACTTGGGGCCGGACCACGAGGACCAGACTAATATCCTCGCGGCCCGGCCCCATCATCAGATGGGCGGCGGACAGGGCTTCAGTGCGGCCTCGTCCGCGGCCCTGGCGCCTCGGGACGAGTTTGCGGCCGCGTACGAGAATATGGCGATGGCGGCCGCCTCGACGAGCGGGTTTCAAGGGTTTGAGGATAGTTTCAATGGGATGTTCAATGGGAAGAGGAATTTGGAGAGCTTTCAACAAGGCGGTGGCGCGGCCGGGGCCGGGGGCGGACGAGGCGGCGAAGACGGGATGACGAGGGATTTTTTAGGGTTGAGGGCGTTCCCGCATAGGGATTTTAGCAATATGGCTGGGCTTGATCAAATGGGGAGTTCGACGACGTCGTTTGATCATCAAAATCAAGGGCCATGGCAAAGTTGATCAATGGTTTGGATTTTGTACTAATGTTTTCGTGTGTCCCTATTTAGGGAGGGATTTTGGTTGGTTTAGTTTTGATGTTTTTGTTGTGTTAATTTGTTTGAATTTTGGAAATAACTCTAAGAAGAGATAGTTAAACATGTTTGTTTTTGTTTATTGCAATTTATATGGACTTGTTTTGATCGACGATACATATTTGTTAATTAGTATAGTATTTTGTGTGTGCGCTTGAATCTTATTTAGGCTTAGTTGTTTATCAATCTTCAAGTCGAAATTGTTTGTAATATGAATTTGGTATTAATCTAATTCTCTCACACCCTTATTTCTTGATCTATATACATAGAGAGAATATTGAATAGTTGCATTTTATATGATTGAACCTTTTTATTTTTAATTATACATTTTTAGTGTGTATATGATCGTCACGCGAACTTTCGTATAATCATCAATTTTTTGTAAGGGCATCCACAATGGGACGCCCTAAGCGATGCCACGTCAGCATTTTATGCTCCTCCCATTCCACCTGCAGTGGGACGGACTATAGTCCGCCCTAAGCATATTACTTCTATTTTATATATAATTTATGCAAATTTATCAAGCAAAATAAAAAAATAAAAACAACACAATTAAGGCAAATCCTACATTTACTTAATTAAAAAAAAGTTACAAAATAAGAAATTAAAAAAAAAAGTTAAAAACTAAGAAATAAAAAAAAAATAACAAACTAAGAAATTTAAAAAAACGCCCCATCGGATCGTCTAGAGTAGTCCCAACCTCCGGCTAAGGCCATCGATCATCCGCTGGATGCCTTCTCTTTGGCGAAAACCGGATCTTCCGAAACATCAATCCAACATCTCGTCAAGACGATGGATTCGGGGTCGGAGTAGTTCGTCCTTCCCGGGGCGAACTCTTCACACACCTCCGTTGAAGGCAACTTCTGGGCTCGTGCCTTGGTCCGCTTCTTCTTGGCGGCGGAGCCAGACGTGGCGACGGCGGAGAGAGCGGCGGCGGAGGGGCGGTGGGGAGAAGGCTCCATGTCGGACAGCCCGTACGAGTCGGTGTTGGTGTCGAATGGCCGGTATTCGTCGGGATCCAGGGACGGATCCAGGAATGTAAATGGAAGGGGGCAAAATTATATGTACAGATAATTTGAGAGTTTAAGAAGGGGCAAATATAAAGAAATTTTACAAATTTTACAAAATTATTAAATAAAATAGTATACATCAATATATTTGAGGAGGGGCATTTGCCCCACCTAGTAATACATTACATCCGTCCCTGTTGGGATCTGTACCCGACCATCGTGCACCACCGAACATCGGACTATTCGGATTTGGGTAATCTCCGGACATTTTGCTTGAAATGTAGAAAATGTAGTGTGAATTTGAGAGTGAAGAGAGTGAAAAATGAAGTGAAAATGAGAGGTATATATAGGTTTTGAAAATTGAATAAAATAATAAAAAAAAAACGGAAATACGTCGCATCGTGCATATCGTCCACAGTGACGGACGATGGGGTATCCTCCGCACCTCGTCCGCGGACGATGTATGAGGCGCGGATGATGGTTAACCCATCGTCTGCACCATTGCGGATGCCCTAAGGTTAATGAAGTTAAAATGGCTACAACTATATTTAAATTTTAATTTACACTATGACTACGTGCGATTTTCTATTATAATATGTCGTTGAGTGTGTGGGATGATGTTTCCATATGAATAAATATGCATGTGACGTATATATACAGACTATATACGTATGAAATTAATTTGACGCACTCGACTCATATAATTTATAGAGATAATTATAACTTTATAAGAACACACTAAAAATTTGATATTACTATTTAATTAAAAACAAGTTTAATCAGCATGTGATCTATAATTGTATGTGATCATGCATTATACATAGATATGGAAATAAAAATAATAGAGGCAAGTTGATGAATTATTTGAAGAACTTCAATAAAGTTGATTAATTTATTGACTATATATATTATATTGGCATATTTTTATTATGCTCTGGCCATTTATCAAAGATTCTATTTGAGCTGAAGCATATGTATTTGTATATTACTACAAACGTGTCGAGCTTATGCAAGATAGTCCCTGTATTATATAAATAATTTTAATAATTATTATATACAGTAATTATGTTTTATAACACGACACAGAGACAGGACAATAAACAATCATAATGATTTTATTATGCGTGGATCGGACTTGTACATAAACTGTATATATATAATATACTTATGTGTATATAGAAATATTGGACATTATAGTTTTTGTGTTCTTTTGTAGAACTCGAATTTCACTATTTCGATTTGGTAATTTAACACCAAATAATAATACACAGATTCATGAATATATTCATTATTTATTTATTATAGAATTGAATGCAATTTCTTGTCATTTTAGCGACATCAATCGATACAATCTCTTCTATGTAGTAATTCGAAATCCATTATTTTCCTTTTCTAAATTTAAAAGTACTCCTGGGAAAGGAAACAATTACTTGAATGATGAAGTAAATTATTTGAAATATAACACGAGTCACACACATAACATGGTCCATGGACGAAGGTAAAAATAAAATAAAATAAAAAGATATCCACAATTTATTAATTTGTAGAAGAAACAAGATAAAGAGTCATAGCTGTTGTTACCATCACATTCTGGACTATCCTATTGAGTAAGATTCTTCTAACATTTGTACCACTTTCATGCCCTAAGGTTCACATGTTATTTGGGGTCTCATATTTCGTACACATGCCCAAAAAATTTGTTTTGTTAGGTATTATGTATTTAAATTGGACAAATTGGCGGAAAAATCATTAATTCAGATAAAATTCTGACTCTGTCCCAAAATTTTAATATTCAATGATAAAAGATTAAAATCAATGAATTTTGACATTTCTCTCAACTTTTTCGAGGTCTGATTCGAATGAAATTGTATATAATGTGACTTCCGAAAAATCAACGAGATTAACAACACCCGTGAATATTATCATTTCTTCAACACAATTAACAAATAACCCAACCATGTCATCAGTTAAATATTACGAATAGAAAATTTTAGCCCGTGACATTAATTATTGATAAATGTTGAATGCTTGTGTAATAAAATTTAAAGAATCGGGAAATTATTGAGCAAAAAGTTTGTTTTGAGACATTTTTTTAGAAAGACATTGTTTAATGAAGCTTCATATGAGTTCCATACTGGTATCACTACTATCTTACTCCATTTTAAGATTTAACATGTTCCACGATGCTTCATATGAGTTGACAATCAACCCAAACCCATATTGTGTGAGTTACATTACAACGAAATAATTAACTACTTATGTACACATGATTTTAATAACTGGGCCAGAATGGACAAGGCTTATTTTTTGTCTTAGTCTTGATCATTTGCCCACATATAAACATTATAAAAAAACACTATAGTACGTATCAACGGGTTATAGTGCAGCTGACATCGCGGAGTTATGGTGACCTTGATGTTTTAAGTTCAAACCACAGTACGTACCAACGGTTTGTAGTGCAATCGGCAGCGCAAAGCTGAGGTGACCTTGAAGTCTTAAGCTCAAACCCGATCAAGCAGGATTAATCAAATGCCGCCAAAGACGGCTTCGATACATATATATTTATAAATTTTTATTATACAACTCATGTAACACCCCAACGATTCGCCGACTTTTTATTAATTAGTTGAAAGAACGTATATTTTTTTTTCAAGTAAGGTTTAAAATAATCAAATGCCGCCAAAGACGGCTTCGATACATATTGGCTTCGATACATATTTTTATTATACAACTCGTGTAACACCCCAACTTTTCGCTGACTTTTTTTTAATCAGTTGAAAGAAGGTACTCCCTCGTTCCCTCATAGTTGAGGCGAAACTTTTTGGCACGGAGTTTAAGAAAAGAATGTTGAGTATGTTAATTAAATAGCTAAAAAAGTAAAAAAGAGAAAAATGTAGAGAGAATAAAGTAAAAAGTGAATAAAGTAGAGAGAATAAAGTAAGAGAGAGTAAAGTAAGAAAGAGAAAAAAGTTACTATATGTGGAAATGACTCAACTATGAGGGAACTTCTCGAAATGGAAAAATGACTCAACTATGAGCGAACAGAGGGAGTATATTTTTTATTTCAAGTAAGGTTTAAAATATAGACTAGGGCTTGATTGGGAGTATGTTTTGGGATGAGCTTGCGTATTTGTTGGAGAAGACAAAGTCAGCTTTTTTATTTCATTTACAGCCCAATCACCACTTGTATTTCAGTTACCACAATAGAAGAGAAACAGTATTCAACGGTAAGAGCAAATGTCGGCTAAATCTCAACAAAACTTGAAATAAACCACATATCTCGAACAGAGAGAGATATAAATTGGGAACAAATTGAGAGAGACCGATAGATGATGATGATGATTAAGAGAATGTATCCGATTCCAGCAGCGGCTACGGTGAACAGTCTGAATTTTGAAGAGAGGAAGATGGAGAGGTCCGAATTTGGGGAAAATCGATTTTGGGTAATACAAAGAGGAGAGGCCGAGAGAGATGAAGCCGATTTGGGGCCGAGAGGGTGAGTGTCTCTTCTTCGATTTTGGGCTTTTTATTAAAGTGTTGGGCTGTGAAAGTTGAGTGGGATGAAACTATTCATGTTGGGCTAAGATATACTCCTCCGTCCCCCAAAATTCGTCACCATTTGATCCGGTACGAGTTTTAATAAATGTAATAGAAAGTAAGTTGAAAAAGTAGAGGTCTACTTTTATATATTAGTTTTAAAATAAAATGTGAGAGAGAATGAGTTACTGGAATGTGGGGTCCATTACCAAAATGGTAAAAGTGAAAGGTGAAAATTTTTTAGGGACGGACGAAAAAGAAAATAGGTAACAAATTTTCAAGGACGGAGGGAGTACTATAAAAAGAGATAGGAAGCTCGGGCTGCTGTGAGAAGAATTAAACAAAGGACGAACACTACATTTTAGAGTGGTGGAAAATTTCAGAATTTTCTAAGAATATCGAAGGGTAATATGAACATCACTTGTAATACATGCATTGTTTTAAATGATTTTTGCATGCTATTTGAGAATAAAACTGAAATACAAATTGAGGATTTTCTTTTTAAATAATGACTATATTCTAAGTATGTTTTGACATGAAAAAGGTGTGGAATATGTTTGTTTTGCCATATGTTTTGACATGAAAAAGATGTGGAATATGTTTGTTCTGCCATGTTTTTTTGTTTTTTTGTGTTTTTATCGGACGTATATGAAGCGGCTTTGTATATGTTTCATCAAATTTAGGTATGACTAGTCAATAGGTCCTACTAGTGTACACTTCGTAGATCGTAAACATATCGTGGAGTATGTTCAAATATAATATAATAGTAATGATGTTGATGGATAACACGATGAAATGTTTTAGCGTCTTATATCTTTTCAAAGATAGAATCCTGAGGTCACTTTGTTAATGAAACTTATTTTCATTTGCATTTGTAATGAATAGACCCAATCAAGAAATTTTAAATTTTTAGAAATATCTTTGAATATTTCACTTCATTTTAAGATGAAGACCATATTTCACTAAATAAAACAAGGAGAGAAAAGTCCAAGGTGCGCATTTTAACACGATGCCCATTTTAGCAACGAGCAATAACTAATTTCGGAGAATATAGCGATATTGTCCTCGCCCTCTCTCTCTCTCTTCTCCGTCACGCTCTCTCTACTTCTCATTTTTAGATCAATCCATTTGCCCTCCAATTCGTGCTCGGTTACCGATTATATAGCTGTTTGAAGAGTGTGTGTGTTTTATTCATTTAACATTTTCCTGTTTTCACCGTTTTTTATTTCTGAGTCTGTTGTCACTGTTGGGGAAAGATGGTACTGAGACGCCTCATCAATCAGGTCAATTGGATTTATTTGTGTTCATATTTTTATGTATTTCCATGGATTATGTATTTCGGTGTGAGTTTTTAGCTCTGTTGTAATTCGTTGCACTGTGAAATCGAAAACCCTAATTTTAGGGTTATGCCGCGTGATTGGTTTTACTACCGTTTGGGTGGATTTCTGTGATAGGCGAATGAAATCGTGAAATCCTTGTTGACTTCCAGAAGAATATCTCGATTGTGCGGTTTTAGATGAATTAATGAATATGCATATATTGCGATCGAGTTAATCTTTGAAAAGATGTTCTTTAATTAGGTTGCAGAACAAAGAATGAAATTTTATAAGCCAATATCGATGATTTACTTTCACACAAGTTTAGGATTTTGATGATTATTTGTCCTTACAAAGTTCTATTTTGATGTAGTGTTATCGGTGCTTTGTTATTCTAGAAGCAATCGTCTTTGTGTGGGATTTGTTGTGGTATTTGTTTTGTTTTAGAATGAGTCGCTTCACTCGTCTGTACTTACATGACAAATGCATTTGTGGCTTCAGGTCAGAGGACATGAGTCACAGTTGAGGCAGCTGGGAAGTTTGGCTGCTCGACCGTATCAAGCTTCTCCTTATGCTAAGGGAGGAGGTATGCACCGGTCCTTTGTTGCTAGTATTATTAGATGAAATGGATCGTGATGCATCTGATTCCATTTAGGCTGATTTTTTTAATTTTGAGCATATATGATTGGGTTGGTTCAGTGGCATAGGTTTGGAATTGGTTCGTACTGGCATAGTTTTCACAATCATGGAGTGCTTGCTTCGTCATTATTCGTATGAGGTGTTTAAGCTCCATAATGATCCAATGAGATTATTTGATAGGGACTTCCTATTTTCTTTTTAATATACTAGGCTATTGGTACATGAATCAACGATAATCATCTATCTTTCAGCTTACAAATGTTGAATTTCTTTATTTGAGGCTTTCCTATTCCTTTCTTCCATCTACAGCTTGCAATTTAGTACTACAAGGCATCTCAAGGTTGAACCATTATTGCAGAGTCTAGATGTGTGTATTAAAGGACAATTTTAATAGTGGTGTTGGTCACTTATATAACTCCATCTGCCATTGCATACCCATGTTTGTGAAGCTTTAATGCTTTATTTTTCTTTTCCAGTGCACAGCCTTTCGAGGCAAATGGGAACAAGTACCTTAGGAAAGCCAAGTCTCTTTGGTAGTCTAGCTCGTAGATTGCGTGATACAGAGGGATCAAGTGATGCTGCATATCTTAAAGAGCTCGCTCGTCGAAATGATTCAGAAGAAGTCATAAGGCTGTTTGAGAACACACCATCATTACATTCTAATCCATCTGCTCTTGCTGAATATGTCAAAGCGCTTGTTAGGCTTGATAGACTTGATGAAAGTGAGTTGTTTAGGACATTGCGCAGAGGTGAGCTCCAAAGAACTTCATCCTCCACAACTTTCTAAATCAGCTTTATGGACATTCCCATTTGAATAGGCACTACCAATTGAGCTCTTTCCACATATGACTTCAAATTAATCTAAAAGACCTACCTTTTGTTTTAATGCACCTTTCTTATATCCTTGATCTCAGGAGCTGCTAACACATTGGCAGATGAAGAAACCAGTGGCACTCTTTCAGCTTTCAGAAATGTAGGGAAATCTACAAAAGATGGGATTCTTGGTACTTCAAGTGCTCCAATACATATGGTGACTGCTGAAGGAGGGCAGTTCAAAGAGCAGATATGGCGTACTATCCGTGCTTTAGGTTTGGCCTTCCTCCTTATGTCAGGACTTGGTGCGCTCATCGAGGATAGAGGAATTGGTAAAGGTACTAATATATCATGTTAAGAAGTGCTTGTTTGTACTACTACTTTTCTGACTGATTTATGTGTGTCCGAGCTCTCATAATTGGTTGGCCTTAGCAGGACTTGGTTTACATGAAGAGGTGCAACCCATTATGGAATCAAATACAAAGTTTAGTGACGTGAAGGGAGTTGATGAGGCAAAATCTGAGCTGGAAGAAATTGTTCATTACCTCCGTGATCCCAAGGTAACTGCATCATGAGCCTATTATGGATGTGCAGTACACAGACCGAGATGTGTAGATACCTGGAAAAGTAATCCTTACATCTAGTGTTTTATCAGCTTGTTATATGTTTATAGCCTGATATCCACCCTGAAGTATGGTAGATAGCTGTCTCAAGTTAAGATGACTTGTTACTTTGAATTTTATTTACATTATGTTGGCTTTTACCCCATTCTCTCTTAATCTACAGAATGATGCTTAGTATTCACCCTTTATCGGGAGAAGGGTTGGTTTAGGGACATCCTTTTGCTAGGTTATGAAAGGTTTGTTGATTTCATGGTGATTATCTTGTTCATTGCAGCGTTTCACGAGACTTGGCGGCAAGCTTCCAAAAGGTGTTCTGTTAGTTGGCCCTCCTGGCACTGGGAAAACTATGTTGGCAAGAGCCATAGCCGGTGAAGCTGGAGTTCCATTCTTTTCTAGCAGTGGCAGTGAATTTGAGGAAATGTTTGTTGGTGTTGGAGCACGTAGAGTGAGGGACCTGTTTGCTGCTGCAAAAAAGAGGTCGCCATGCATTATTTTCATAGATGAGATAGATGCCATAGGGGGGAAGCGTAATGCGAAGGATCAGCAGTACATGAAGATGACGTTAAACCAGTTGCTGGTTGAGCTGGACGGCTTCAAGCAGAACGAAGGGATTATTGTGATAGGTGCAACCAATTTCCCAGAGTCCTTGGATAAGGCACTGGTGAGACCAGGAAGATTTGATCGCAATATTGTTGTGCCAAATCCTGATATTGAAGGGCGGAGGCAGATCTTGGAGTCACACATGTCAAAGGTAACAAGGTTCCGGCTGGAATTTTCTTGATGTTTTTGAAATGTTCTTTGTATCTTATTTTGCTAATTTGGAATATGTTGTTGCGGCATCTAAAATCAACCGTAGCTTCTATATGGTAATAATCTGTAATACCCCGCCAATGTTAAGAGTTACTAATTGATTTGCTGTGATGCATATGCAGGTGATGATAAATGCATCATGAATTTGAAAAGAGTAGTTGTATAATTTGATTATCTAGTTTCTCTTGTTAAACTAATGCAGATTGTTTATGCATCTCACAGGTTCTCAAGGGAGAGGATGTCGATCTAGAGATCATCGCGAGAGGTACCCCAGGTTTTTCTGGTGCGGAGCTTGCGAACTTGGTGAATGTCGCTGCCATTAAGGCTGCTATGGATGGCGCCAAAGCAGTGAGTATGGCTGATCTTGAGCATGCCAAGGATAAAATCCTGATGGGAAGCGAGCGCAAATCTGCAGTTATATCTGATGAATCACGCAGGATGACAGCCTACCACGAGGGCGGTCACGCCCTTGTAGCTATGTTCACCGATGGGGCGTTACCAGTGCACAAAGCTACTATTGTTCCACGGGGAAATGCTCTTGGGATGGTCTCTCAACTACCGGATAAAGACGAGACCAGCGTATCAAGAAAGCAGATGCTTGCCCGTCTTGACGTCAGCATGGGCGGTAGAGTTGCTGAGGAGCTGATTTTCGGGGAAAGTGAAGTGACCTCGGGTGCATCAAGCGATCTGGAAGGTGCAACCAGAATTGCAAGAGCAATGGTGACCCGTTACGGCATGAGCAAACAGGTGGGCTTTGTCTCCCACGACTACAACGACAACGGCAGGAGTATGAGTACCGAGACCCGACTCCTCATCGAGCAGGAAGTGAAAGACTTGCTCGAAAATGCTTACAACAATGCCAAGACCATCCTCACGACACACAGCAAGGAACTCCACGCACTTGCCAATGAATTGCTCGATAAGGAGACACTCTCAGGTGCTCAGATTAAAGCGCTACTCGAGAACGTTAAAGCTCAAAATACGCAGCAGCAGAAGCAGCAGCAGATTGTCACGAGTACGAGTAGTCCCCCGCCAAAGCCCTCTCCACCGTTACTTCCCAATCCAGCCGCCGCAGCAGCTGTTGCTGCAACTGCCGCAGCCCAAGCAAAAGGTCCCGCCCCGGTGGCACCTTAATTGGGCCTTTTTGCTCGACCTAAGGACGTTGGTAAGACTATGTTGAGACAGTTCGATTGTGTTTATGGTTAAAACTGTACATGCAAAAACTCAAGCAAGAAACCCCTAAATTTTACCCTCCCTCTGTGTCTCTCCGTCCCTGAAGCCCCTCTCCCGAAACCCCAGCCTCGCCTTCTCGGCTGCAGCGCTGTTGCTGATGTCAGCCATGGCCCTGCTGTAGAAGGCGATGTAAATGGGGAAATGCCCTAACTGGGGCTGGGTTGCGAGGATAGTCTGATCCTCGTGATCCGGCCCCGGCCCCATCATCAAATTAGTGGACAAGGATTCTGTGCCACCTCTTCCGCGGCCCTGTCTAATTAGGTTTCATGGGTTTGAGGATAGTTTCAATGGGATTGAATCCTAATTAGGCTTCGTTAGTATTTAATCTTCAAATTGAAGTTGATTTGTAATACGAATGTGTTAGTCTAATTCTATCCCGTCCTTATTTCTTTATCTATACATAGAGAGAATTATTCAATTTTAGCCTTTTTTTATATGGGAAAAAGAAAATCGTATCCATGTAGATAAAAAAGTAGTAGCCATTTATTTTTAAATTCTACCTTTTTAGATACTTAATTATATGAATAATTCATACGAACAGTGTATATAAGACTGTGAAACGAATTTTCATATCATCGATTTTTTGTAAATTAACGAAGTTAAATATATACGCACAGCCACACACACACATGACATATATATGGACTATATACATAATGAATTAATTTGCTGCACTCGACCCATACTCCATAATATACAAAGATAATAATAACTTCATAACAACACAAATTGAAATTATATTTAACTAAAAAGCATGTTTAATCAACATGTGATTATAATTGTATATGATGCATTATGCATTGATATGGAAATAAAAATAATAATAGAGACAAGTTGCTGAAATATTTGAAGAAACTAGGTTAATTTATTGAATATATAAATATTATAGGCCTATTTTGTATATGCTCTGGCCATTTAGCTAAGAAACTATTTGAGCTGAACGTATCCAGCTTATGCAAGGTAGTCCATTATATTATATAATTATTTTTTTGATTTTATTAGGCGTGGATCGGAATGGTATATAAACTGTACATGTATAGTACTCCTTCGTCTCATAAGGTACGTGTTAAAATTCTAATATCTTGTCCCACATCGGCTTGGTGATGATCCTATCTCTTATATATAAGGATGTATAACCCTCCCCCTTATGAGGCCTTTTAAGGGGTGAGTGGCCTATTTCTAATATGGTATCAGAGCAGGGCCCAAGTCGATGATGGTTTATCTCTTTATCTCTTCTCTTGCATACCCACGTGATGGAAGTCCGATGTGTCATTCCGGCCCACACGTGAGGAGCCGTGTTAAAATTCTAATATCTTGTCCCACATCGGCTTGGTGATGATCCTATCTCTTATATATAAGGATGGATAACCCTCCCCCTTATGAGGTCTCGTCCCATATCGGCTTGGTGATGATCTTATCTCTTCTATATAAGGATGAATAACCCTCCCCCTTATGAGGCCTTTTAAGTGGTGAGTGGCCCATTTCAAATATGGTATCAGAGCGGGCCCAAGTCGATGATGGATTATATCTCTATATCTCTTCTCTTGCCTACCCACGTGATGGAAGTCCGATGTGTCATTCCGGCCCACATGTGAGGGGGCGTGTTAAATTCTCTAAATTCTGTCCCACATCGACTTGGTGATGATCCAATCTAATCTATATAAGTGTGGATAACCCTCCCCCTTATGAGGTCTTTTAAGGGGTGAGTGGTCCATTTCTAATAGTACGCACTCTTTTTTTAGTCCGTCCAATAAGATTATGCACTTTGTTATTTTGGAAACTTTTTACTACTATTTAATGAGGTGAGATTCATTTTTCACTAACAATGCTTTAATTACTTTATTTTTTTTAATTTTTTTCTTACTTTACTAATTGTAGATTAAAACTCGTATCAACTCAAAATTATTTTTCTTATAGGACAAAGGAAGTACACGTGTAATGTATAGATATATTGGAAGTTAGTGTAGTTTTTGTGTTCTTTTGTAGAACTCAAATTTCACTATTTTACTAGTAATTCGCTATTTCAATTAATTAGCTACACACAATAGTAATAAACGGATTCACGGATTATGAATATGTATACATGTTATCAAATTGAAATTATCTAGTCATAATTATCTTGTCATTTTAGTGACATTAAACGGTGCAATCTATTGTTTTAGGAGATTAAGTGTTCTAACTCCATTATATTCCTTCACTATATAAAAATATAATTTAAAAAAAGTCCTGGGAAAGCAAACGAAAATATGAAATAATTTCTTTGAAACGACAGTAAAAATAAAATAAAATGAAATGAAAAGATATCCACCTTTAGTCAAGTGAGAGTACAAGAAACGAGATGGAGAGTCACAGTTTTAGTACCATCACTTTATTGAGTCGGATTCTTCAAACATTTGTACCACTTTCATGTCTTAAGTTATATTCACACTTAACATGTTCACATGCCCCAAAAATTAGTTTTGATATAACACTCCCCTTGTCCCCGATTAAGAGTCACATTTTGACCGGACACGAGTTTTAAAAAATGTAAAGAGAAGTTGGTTGAAAAAAGTTAGTGGAATGTGAGACCCATTTTCTTATATTGGTTTTATAATAAAATGTGAGTGAATTAAGTTAGTGGAACGTGGGACCTACTTACTATTTATGGTAAAAATGAAGTGCGACTCTTAATTGGGGATGGATCAAAATGGAAAAGTGTGACTCTTCATCAGGGACGGAGGGAATAATATATTTAAATCATGTAAACAAGCGAAAATATTACTTCCTCCATCCATGAATAAGAGTCCCGTTTTTCCATTTTGGTCTATCCACGAAGAAGAGTCCCGGTTCATAATCACTATAAATGGTAAAGAGACCCTACATTCCACTAACTCATTCTACTCACATATCATTTAAAACTAATATATACAAATGGGACCCATATTCCACTAATTTTCTTCCACCCACTTTTCTTTAAACCTACGCCATTTAAAAGTGAAACTTTTAATTGTGGACGGAAGGAATATAAATTTGAATTATAATCTGACTTGTCCCGAAATTTTGATATTCAATCATAAAACCAATTAATATAGACATTCCTCTCAATTTTTCCATAAGGCCTCATCTGGCAGATGAAATTGTATCTAACGTGACTTCTGAAAGTAACATCCATTAATTTTATTATCATTCTCAACTGTGTATGCTAAATCAACAACAACACTGTATTACAATAGAAAATTTAACTTTGTTATCGATTATAAAACTATATTCATAACTAGAATAATAATAACTGTTCAAATTTTGGTTTTTTCCTTCGTAGATGTAACTTTTTACCAGGGGAATGCAACTTTCATTTTCATTTGCATTTACAATAAATAAACACAATCAATACATTTTAATTTTTTTTAAAAATATCTTTGAATAGATCAATTCATTTGAAAGAAAAATCAGGAAATTCATATTTCCCAAAATAAAATAAGGAGAAAATATCGTTCTCTCTCTGTTATTTTGGATCAATTCATGTGCCCTCCAATCCGTGTTCTGTTTCTGTTACCAGTTTGAATAGTGTGAAGAGTGTGTGTGTTTAATTCATTTTACATTTTCCTTTTTCACCATTTAATTTTTTGGGTTAATTGTCACTGTTGGAGAAAGATGGTACTGAGGCGCCTCATCAATCAGGTTTATTTGCGATTATATTTTTATGTATTTCCATGGATTATGGATATTTTGTGTGAGTTTTTAGCTCTGTTGCAGTTGCATTGTGAAATCGAAAACCCTAATTTTGGGGGCTATGTCGTTCGATTTTAGCGTGATTGGTTTTACCATTGGTTGATTTTTTTGATTGGCGAATGTAATCTTAAAATTCCTTGCTTCTTAGATTGTGCGGTTTTAGATGAATTAATTAATATGCATATATTGCGATCAGTTTAATCTTTCAAAGATTCTTTAATTAGCTTGGAGAAGAAACAAAGAAAGATATTTTATTAGCCAATATCAATAATGATTAGCTTTCACAAAAGTTTAGGATTTTGTTGATTATTTGTTCTAAAGTTCTTTTTTTTAATGGTTAAATGAATATAAATTTAAAGGCCGCGCCACGGAGGACTTGAACCGAGAGCTTTGACCTCTCTACCGCTTGTCCAACTATCTCACAAAAAAAGTTTATGTATTGATGTAACGTTATTGGTGCTTTGTTACTCTAGAAGCTATTGTCCTTGTGCACGATTAGTTGTACATTCGGTACATTTCACTCGTCTAGACTTACATGACAAATGCATTTGCGGCTTCAGGTCAGAGGACATGAGTCACAGTTGAGGCAGCTGGGAGGTTTGGCTGCTCGACCGTATCGAGCTTCTCCTTATGCTAGGGGAGGAGGTATGCACCAGGCCTTTATTACTAATTAGTCAGATATAATGCATTTTGATGCATATCTTTCCATTTGTGCTGAATTTTGAGCATATATGATTGGATTAGTTCAGTGGCATAGCGCATAGTTTGAAATTGGTTCGTGCTAGCAAAGTTTTAGCACTCTAGAAGTGCTTGCTTTGTCATTATTCATATAAGTTATTTTAGCTCTATCTACGGCTTGCATTTTAGTACAAGGCACCTCAAAGTTGAACCGGTATTGCATTGTCTAGAGATGTGTGCATTAAATGAAAATTTCTAATATTGTGGTTTTGGTCACTTATATAACTTCATCCGCCATTGCATACGCATGTCTGTGAAGCTTTATTTTTCTTTTCCAGTGCACACGCTTTCGAGGCATATGGGAACAAGTACCTTAGGAAAGCCAAGTCTCTTTGGTAGTCTAGCTCGTAGATTGCGTGATACAGAGGGATCGAGTGATGCTGCATATCTTAAAGAGCTCGCTCGTCGAAATGATTCAGAAGAAGTCATAAGGCTGTTTGAGAACACACCATCATTACATTCTAATCCATCTGCTCTTGCTGAATATGTCAAAGCGCTTGCTAGGCTTGATAAACTTGATGAAAGTGAGCTGTTTAGGACATTACGCAGAGGTGAGCTCAAAAGAACTTTATCCTACATAACTTTCTAAATCAGCTTTATGGACTTGCAATTTTGAATGGGCACTACCAATTGAGCTCTTTCCATGCATGACTGCAAATTCAGCTAAAGACCTACCTTTTGTTTTGATGCACCTTTCTTATATCCTTGATCTCAGGAGTTGCTAACACATTGGCAGATGAAGAAACTAGTGGCGCTCTTTCGGCTTTCAGAAATGTAGGGAAATCTTCTAAAGATGGGAATCTTGGCACTTCAAGTGCTCCTATACATATGGTGACTGCTGAAGGAGGTCAGTTCAAAGAGCAGTTATGGCGTACTATCCGTGGTTTGTGTTTGTCCTTCCTCCTCATGTCAGGACTTGGTGCGCTCATCGAGGATAGAGGAATTGGTAAAGGTACTGATATCTACTATTTTAATAAGTGCTTGTTTATACTAAAATCCTTCTGACTGATTAATGTGTGTTCGAGCTTTCATAATTGGTTGGCCTTAGCAGGACTTGGTTTAAATGAAGAGGTGCAACCCATTATGGAATCAAAAACAAAGTTTAGTGACGTGAAGGGAGTTGATGAGGCAAAATTTGAGCTGGAAGAAATTGTCCTTTACCTTCGTGATCCCAAGGTAACTGCATCATGACCCATGAGCCTATATTATGAATGTGCAGTACGCAGAGTGAGAATTTGTAGATACCTGGAAATTGGAAAAGTAATCCTTACATCTAGTGTTTTATCATCTTGTTATATTTTTATAGCCTGATAGCCATTCTGAAGTATGGTAGATAGCTATCTTAAGTTAAGATGACTTGTTACTTTGAATTTTATTTGCATTATGTTGGCTTTTACCCCATTCTCTCTTAATCTACAAAATGATAGTATTCACCCTTTAATTTGAGAAGGGTTGGTTTAGGGACATGCTTTTGCTAGGTTATGAAAGGTTTGTTGACTTCATGGTGGTTATCTTGGTCATAACAGCGTTTCACGAGACTTGGTGGCAAGCTTCCAAAAGGTGTTCTGTTAGTTGGCCCTCCTGGCACTGGGAAAACTATGTTGGCAAGAGCCATAGCCGGTGAAGCTGGTGTTCCATTCTTTTGTAGCAGTGGCAGTGAATTTGAGGAAATGTATGTTGGTGTTGGAGCACGTAGAGTGAGGGATCTGTTTGCTGCTGCAAAAAAGATGACGCCATGTATTATTTTCATAGATGAGATAGATTCCATAGGGGGGAAGCGTAATGCAAGGGATCAGAAGTACATGAAGATGACCTTAAACC
The DNA here is from genome assembly GCF_029641045.1 of Salvia hispanica. NCBI lineage: Eukaryota > Viridiplantae > Streptophyta > Magnoliopsida > Lamiales > Lamiaceae > Salvia > Salvia hispanica. The sequence continues at coordinate 2,728,083 of NC_142694.1, forward strand.
AGTTGCTTGTTGAGCTTGACGGCTTCAAGCAGAACGAAGGGATTATTGTGATAGGTGCAACCAATTATCCAGAGTCATTGGATAAGGCACTGGTAAGGCCAGGAAGATTTGATCGCAATATTGTCGTGCCAAATCCTGATGTTGAAGGGCGGAGGCAGATCTTGGAGTCTTACATGTCAAAGGTAACAGGGTTCCGGCTGGAATTTTCTTGATGTTTTTGAAATTCTCTTTATATCTCATGTTGTTAATTTGGAATCTGTTGTTGCGGCGTCTTAAATCAGTCTATATTGTCATAATCTATAATAACCCGCCAATGTTAAGAGTTATTGATTTGCTGTGATGCATATGCTGGTGATGATAAATGCATCTTGTTAAACTAATGCAGATTGTTTATGCATCTCACAGGTTCTCAAGGGAGAGGATGTTGATATAGAGATCATCGCGAGAGGTACCCCAGGTTTTTCTGGTGCGGAGCTTGCGAACTTGGTGAATATCGCTGCCATTAAGGCTGCTATGGATGGCGCCAAAGCAGTGAGTATGGCTGATCTTGAGCATGCCAAGGATAAAATCGTGATGGGAAGCGAGCGCAAATCTGCAGTTATATCTGATGAATCACGCAGGAATACAGCGTACCACGAGGGCGGTCACGCCCTTGTAGCCATGTTCACGGACGGGGCATTACCAGTGCATAAAGCTACTATTGTTCCACGGGGAAATGCTCTTGGGATGGTCTCTCAACTACCGGATAAAGACCAGACCAGCATATCAAGAAAGCAGATGCTTGCCCGTCTTGACGTCTGCATGGGCGGCCGAGTTGCTGAGGAGCTGATTTTCGGGGAAAGTGAAGTGACCTCGGGTGCATCAAGCGATCTGGAAAGCGCAACCAGGATGGCGAGATCAATGGTGACCCGTTACGGCATGAGCAAACAGTTGGGCTTCGTCTCCCATGACTACAACGACAACGGTAGGAGCATGAGCACCGAGACCCGACTCCTCATCGAGCAGGAAGTGAAAGACTTGCTCGAAAAGGCTTACAACAATGCCAAGACCATCCTCACAACACATAGCAAGGAGCTCCACGCCCTTGCCAATGAATTGCTCGACAAGGAGACGCTCACAGGTGCTCAGGTTAAAGCGCTTCTCGAGAATGTAAAAGCTCAAGATACACAGCAGCAGAAGCAGCAGCAGATTGTCACGACTCCGAGTAGTCCCTCGTCAAAGCCCTCTCCACCGTCACTACCCAATCCGGCTGCTGCAGCAGCGGCAGCAGCAGCTGCTGCTGCAACGGCCGCAGCCCAAGCAAAGGGTACCGCCCCGGTGGCATCGTAATCGGGCCCTCGTGCTCGACCTAAAGGACGTTGATAAGACCGATGGACCCTTTGCCTAGAAAAGTCCATCTTGAACTTTTGATTTATCATTCAATTTGTGAAAAGTAAGTTTCACCTATTCGTAGTAGTTTTACAGGCAATTAACATAACCTACTCAAAAACGCAGCAAAACAACAAACATTCCATAATTAGTTATAGGTTTTCCACTCAATACTTCATTTCAGAAGTGATTTCACTTCAAGAAAATAATCGATTTTGTTATTATCCATATAGAAATATAGATTTCCTAGTATTAATATTTCAAGAAATGCAGTTCAACTCCAACATACTCACTCCGTCCCATAAAAATATGGGACAATGGATATGGCACGGGAATTAAAATAAAATTGGTAAAGTAAGAGAGAGGAAGAAAATGATTCGATAAAGTTGGTATCCTATTTATTACTCATTCAATATTTTGTGAAAAATATGGTGGAAACTCCAACATCATGCAACTTATGTTTCTATATTTCTATAGTTGAATCATGAATGTTTCCATATTTCTGTACATTTCATATCTAAATGTCCAAAAACTCTCCCTTCCTAACAAATACACAAAGACAAAGTTGTTTTGTTATGTCATCTCAAACCTAAGATTTGGGACAATAAAACTAATCATAGAAGTAAAATCTCTTCTAATGGTGGGGCCATGTTGGTCAAATAGTAAAAAGTATGATTTGTATTTGTCTCCACCTTTTTATCATCTTTAAATCCCTATTGGACCACAGTCGATAGTGGCATGGCATCTAGTAATTGCATTTATAGCAACATTTATATTGCACATGCCCACTTTATCCAATTTCAAAAATTATCATAGTAGAATTATTTATTCTCCAAACGGTATTTTACCCTCATCATATGCACCGACAATCATGTTATATTTCACTCGATATAGCATCAACACATCTATACCATAATTATAGCAATATCTCTCCCATTAAAATAATCTCATGATTTAATCTTAAAGAAATAATCATAGTAATGACTAATGACAATCAAACTACATCTAATTCAATTAAAATATGCTTTCCCCATTGCTGAACAAACCCTATGCATAAAGAACAAGTAAATTTACTCTTTTAAGTATCAATTTCTTGTAAAATTTGAAATAAAAAACTCATTCAATTCAAGATCAAGCTACAAAAGAAAATTCATGGAGTTCCTTTGTTTTACACTTTTACTTAAACTGATTCAATTTTTTTCCCATTTCGAAATGAAAACATGTTCTCTATCACTAAAAGAGCAAATACAATTATACTATAGTAATTAAGAATAATTAGCCGTCCATTCACCTAACCACATGATCACTACAAATTGAATGCAAAAAACACCAACTGAAATTACCAAAATACCCATCCCAAATTCAAGCCACCACCACAACACAAAGCTCCAACTATCCAACCACATGGTAATAAGACACCATCAAGATCCAAATTCCACCATCACAATTTACTCCAACAAATCCAAAAATTACAAAAGAACCCCACAACTTAACATAAATCCCAGAACAACCCCTCAAAATAATTTTTTTTAACTTTTTTTTTTTCCATTTTTGGTAAATCAAATTTACCTCCCTCTTTCAATCATGTCCTTGTACCTGATAATCGAATCCAGCCGCTGCAGCTTCAGCTGCTGCTTGAACCGATTGATGAAGTCGTCGGCCTTCGCATCGACGCCGCCCTCGTCCGCCGCGGCGGCGCGGCCCTCCCTCGCCGTCGCCGGCCGCCGCGCCTCCACGATGTCCCCCTCCTCGAAGTGGTTGAACGGCGACTTCACGCTCGCCGACTTCCGCATCTTCGCCGCCAATTTCGCCGGAATCTCGCCGCCGGCGGGCTTCGTGTCGGATTTCGTTCTGTTGAAGTGGCTGCTGCCGTCTTTATTGAGCTGGCTGTAAACCTCATCCATGCTCATTTCAAGACTCTCACTCTCCGCCTCGTGGGCCGCCTCGAAATCGGCAAAGATCGGAGCTTTTTCCTCGAAATCGAAGTGGGCCTCGGTTTCCCGGCCGGTTTGGGCGGCGGCGGCGAGGTGGGGCGGCGGCGATTCGTGTGCAGCGGATTCTTGGGATTCTTGGGGGTTGGGGAAGAAGTAGTGGGAGGCGAAGTGGGTGGTGTCGGAATCGGGGATGTGTTTGTGGAGGAGGGAGGAGTCTTGGGGGGGAGGGGAGGAGAGGAGGTTGATGGATTTGAGGCGGTGGAGGAGGGAGGGGGATCTGGCAGTGGAGGAGGGAGGGGTATTTTGGGAATTTTGGGGATTTGAGGGGTGGGAGAAGGTGGAGGAGGTGAAGGCAATGGTGGCGATCATGAGGTTGAGGAGGAGGAAGAGGACTGTGGGAGTGAGCCAGCTGTTCATGGAGGCCCAGAGGGATGAGGATTGGATTGCAGATGCTGCTGAATCTTCCAGCATTGTGGCTGCTTCAATTGGTGGAGAGAGAAGAAAGACTGTGTTTGAGGTTGATTGGGGGAGAGGGGTTGTGAGATTTTTGTTTGTGGGAATAGGGGAGATGGATTGGATGGTGAAATGGTGTATAGCAGTGGGTGGTTAAATAAATTAAAGAAAAAAAAGATATCCTTTCATCATACTCCCTCCGTCTAGACCTGCCCAAGGTTTATCAAACCGGCGGTTAAAATCGAAACCGTAACTGCCGATTACGGTTCGAACCGAAACCGTGAGAATTTATCCGAACCGAAATCGTAGATTTTTGAACCGTGGTTCGGTTCAGGTTAAAAAAATTTCGAACCGAAATCTTGCCGGAACCGTCGGTTCCTAGCGTTTCCAAATCGGAACCGTGAAAAACCGCCAGAAAACCGTGAAACCAAGCCGGAACCGAAAAAAATCGGCGGTTCGGAACTGTGAAAAACCGTCGGAAAACCATCAGTTCGGAACCGAAACCCGCAGTTTTGGAACCGGAACCGTAACCGCGAAACACCCTCGCGGTTCGGTTCCGGTTCAACAATTTTCAAAACCGAAATCGGCAGTTCCGAACCGTGGGCCTCTACCTCTTTCCACAAAAAATAGGATAATTGGTGAATGACACGAATTTTATTGTAGAATTGGTAAAGTAAGAGAGAAGAGAAAAATGTAAGGGAAAAGGAGAAAAAGTAAGTGATAAATAGTGTTAGTGGAATGATGTGCATGATTATTATTTGTTGAAAACTTTCCATAAATGAATGTGCTCTATTTTTTTTGGACGGTCAAAAATGGTAAATGTGTCATGTTTTTTGTGGACGGGGGAAGTATTTAATTTCTGTTAAGTAACGATACTCCCTCCGTCCCAACTTAATTATCACTCTTAGAGTGAGCACGAATTTTAAGAAATATAAAGAAAAGTTGATTGAAAAAATTAATGGAATATGAGAGACACTTTTTTTATATTGGTTTATAATAAAATGTAAATGAAGTGAGTTAGTGGATGTAGGACCTACTTACCCTTTATGATCAAAATGAAGTGTGACAATTAATTTGGGATGAATCGAAATGGAAAAGAGTGACAATTAAGTTGGGACGGAGAGAGTAATTAATAAAGTGGGGTATTATTTACTGAATTATGTGAGTGAATAATGATTAAAGTAGAAAAATAAGAAAATAAAAAAATATATAATGGAAAAAAGATAAAGTAAAAAAAAGGTTAAAATAAGATATTAATATTAAATATGTTGATTTCTATAGAAAAAGAAAAATGAGAGGATTAAAAATAAATGCGTGGGGTACAGTAGTAGTTTATTTTTATTAATGTTTTACATTTATTTGAGTGATCTTATTCGTATTATTTGATTTGTGGCAAAAAGTAGACAATAATCGAATGTATTTTCAGTGAAGTATTGAAAGTGAGAATCTTTGTGAAAGACTAGATCCGATGATGGAAATATGCATATGATATTTCAGATTTAATTATCGTGTGAATTAAATTATATGATCATTAAATTATCGAATTTTAATGTATATTATTGTGCAATATAATTTAATTCACTTAATCAAATCCTAATTGTTTAAAATTTCAAACTTGAAATTTAGAAGTAGAGCTTCCACTAGTACTCCTACTAGAGTGCGAGCACAATGATATAAACATTTCAAAATGAGACCTTCTCTTTAGAAGAAAAATACCAAATGTTGTTAAATAGCCATAATATTGTTTTTTTCCTTTTTCAATAGTCAATTGAAGTGTTCTTTTATTTTATTGCAGGGCGTAGTATTGATAATTAAAAATAGATGAAGAGAATAAATATCACTAACATAAAGTTGGACAAAATGATTCTGTTGTGGAACTTTTTACTTGAAATCAATGTCACTTCTTTTTTATAAGGCAAGGTATCTCCTATCTTTATTTTGTTTGGTAATCAAAAAAAGAATATTTTTTGTTTCGTAATGACCGATCAAAGTGACTTCTTTTCTATCACCAATATTTTACAAATTCCACTACAATAAGATAAAATAAAAAGAATAACCATATTGTGAAATATTGAATATACGTGTTTTCTTGTGCATATAACTATGTGAAAATGTAAAATACCATATTATAATTCTACACAAATCTAAAATATGTTGCTAGATTATTTTCTCATATAATTCTGTATAAATCTAGAATATATTGTTTAGATTTGGATTTGATATGATTTAATCTGTTTTGATTCATTTATCTGTCCTTTTATATCATCACCTCATATTATAAATATGTGTGAAGTTTTAATTAATAAGAAATAAAATAAAGGCAAAACACATTCTTAGGTCCTTATACTTTAATTAAAATGTTCATTAAGTCCTCGTACAATTTTTTCGTTTTAATAGGTCCTTATACCTTTCTCATAAATTTCATCACATCCTCGTACAACTTTTTCGTTTTAGTAGGTCCTTATACTTTAATTATAACTTTTATTAGGCCCTTATACAATTTTTTATTTAAGATATTCTTTTACTTTTATCTTAGATAATAACTTTTAGTAGGTCCTTATACTTTAATTAAATTTAATGAACCTTTTAATTTTATTATTTAATTTATCTTATGATTTATAAATATTCAGGGAAACATATCTTTCAATATAAATATAAATAATCAATTGAAATTCGGATAGTTATTCTAAAAAAAACTTCGATTTTAATCTTCAATCACCACGGTTAATCTTTTTATTATTCTCTACAACTTATTGAGATTATTGGATAACAAGATAATAGTATCTTTATAGATTATGCTAAGTTAAATAATGGAATATGAAAAAGTTCATTAAGTTTAATTAAATTTAGATTATTATTCAAGATAAATGTAAAAAAGTCCCTAAAATAAAAGATTGTACAAGGACCTAATGAAAGTTATGATAAAAGTACAAGGACCTACATAAAACGAAAAATTGTACGAGGACCTGATAAAAATATTTTGAAAAGTATAAGGACCTATTAAAACGAAAAAATTGTACAAGGACCTAATGAATATTTTGACTAAAATATAAGGACCTAAGTATGTATTTTGCCTAAAATAAATGAATTTTTCGCTAAATAGTCCATTCTATCCAAGTGAACTATTATTTTAATAGAATTTATTTTTGCTATCAATCGTGCATAAATATGTCGATTTATAAGTTTATTGAATAACTTACATTGCTAAGTCTTGACGCAACATTTGCAATGTTGTTTTTTTCGAGGCCCAAACGAAAATGACAATCAGAACCTACAAAAGAGATTCAACAACCTACAAAAGAGATTCAACAACTTTAAAAAACAACAAAGTAACAACGGCCAAGAAGAGCAAAGTTATAGTTGCCCAAAAGGCTTGAAAATTTATAATTCACAAATTTTCTAATCGGAAAAGAAAATTCTGTCTATGCTCATGTTACAGTCTTGGCCGAGTGATCTTTCATTATGTCCGCGCACTCCTGAGGCGGGTGAATTAGAAATGACTAATATTCACCCTCCATTCTGCCCAGGCGGGTGAAATAGAAATGACTAAACTGCCTTGTCCGCCCTCCATTCCGCCCACCCTGAAGGCAGAAGAAATTTTCGAAGTCTGAAAAAGCGTAAGAAATTTCCGAAGTCTGAAAAGCGTCATATTGTTGGTTGCTCTTTTTTTTATGGGTATTATAGTAGTCGCTTGTAATTGAGACTTTACGTTCATTATGTACTAACTATTGTGTACACTTATTTACTAACTATCATGTAAACATGCGATTGTGTAAGCATTATGAAATACTAAAATTAAGTAAATATATTAAATTTTATTCAATTTGAGTTATTTTTATATTTAGGTGACCTCTTAGCTTGATGAGTTTGATAGTAATGGTGTAATCTCCTTTTGATACCCAAATCCAGAGTCTAATGATTCCTCACTATCATCAACAATGTGATCGCTGCTATGGATAGAGTATCGCTATCTTCTTCCCCTCCCAATTTCGATACAAAAGACTTTATTCCACTATCCTGCTTCTTCTTCACTTCAGTTTGATATTGCCCTACTCCATAAAAATATAAGTACATTTTTGAACGACACATGTTTTAATCAAATTGTAAAGTAGGAGACATATAGAAGAAAAATGATAATCCAACTGTAAAATAGGAGATATATATAAGAAAAATGATTGGAGTATTGTTAATTAAGAATTTGCTCACCTTATTAAATAGAAAAACTTAGTAAATTAAAGATTGACTATTTCTCTATACGGACCAAAATAGAAAAACTAAATTGACTATTTTCATAAGATGAACCAAAATGAAAAAAATTGTCTATATTTTTGGGACGGAGTATAAGTGAGAGATTATAATTTCTTTATATTTCTACTAAATTTTTAAATATCGATAAATATATTTTTTTTGTTTTTACTCAGTGTACAATAATATACCTGCCGTTTACTTTACCCTTTATTTAAGGGTTAACAATATTTTGACATAAAGGAATAATTTGAAAGTATTATGAGCGCTGTGAAAAAGCAATAAGCCATGCAAATAATAATGAAATAATGATAATTACTAGATGTATTAATGGAACTGAAATTTATTTGATTTGAGTTGTTTTTGTTAGAAAAACCCTCATTGGCTTTTATTGATTTAAGAGAGAAATTATTATTTCAGTATTTTTCTACTGAATTTTATATATACTCGTAATTATTTTTATTGTTTTTAATCATTGTACAATAGCCGTTTGCTTTCCCCGCAAATTGACAACATTTTGACATAGGAAACAATTTTGAAGTATTAGAGCACTCCCAATGGAGTTCCCTAAAAACTCCCTTATTTCTCCCTAACTCCTGCCACATCAGCGCCACATCAGCACCAAAATTTATCCCCAGTTTTTAGCCAAGTGCTACATTGGTTTCTCCCTTATTTCTCCCTTATTTCTCCCTAACTCAACATTTCATTTTTACATCATTATTTTTTATATTATTTAATTTTCCCTACAAATGTATTTAATAAATAGACTAATAATGAACAATTCATCGTTGTATTAATCATTGGAAAATATAATACAACGAGAAAAAAAAAACTACAAATAAAAAACGCAAATAAACAAAGATTTAAAAAAAAAAAATCTAAGACGGAGGGGCCGGAGGGGCGTCGGGATCGAGCCCCAGCGTACTCTGCAGGTGTTGGATGCATTTCCAGAGGGCCGCCTTTTCTTCAGGGGTCCCGCCGCCGGTGAAGTACAGCGTGTACATCTGGGTCAGATTGGCGACATTGCTCGAATAAGTGGCTTTTTCTAAGTCGATGACGGATTCCGACGCGACTTCCGACGTTGCGCCCTTCCCCTTCCGCCTCCCCTTCGCCTTCTTCACTCCCTCCGGGCGCTCGTGCGGACCATCCCCACTCAAGTCGATGTGGGCCGCGCTCCCCTCGCTCTCCGAAACGCTAAGTCGCGAGCGCACCGATTTCCCGTGCAGCGCGTCGTGCATTCCCGTCCGGAATTTGGGGAGATCCTTCAGCTTATCGTAGATGTTCCAATACTTGAAGCCCTTCGTCGACAAGTACTGGCTACTATACATCCGGATGGCCTCATCTCGGACCATGTGCTCGTTCTGGCCACTCGTCATGTGAGTCATCAAGTTAGAATAAATACCGTTGAAGTGCCCGCAGTCCCTCATGAGGCGCTCCCAATGCCGACGGATCGCCTCGCTGCCATGGTCCTTCATTGAGGCAGTCTTGTGGCTCCTGTACTTCGCGGCAATCCGCTCCCAGAATATGATCTCAGTCTGGTAGTTGCTGCGCTCCGCGTCCTGTGACGTGTCCGCCCAGCAGTCGGCTATCAGCTCGGACTCTTGCAGAGTGTAAGTAGTCCTTACCCGCTTCGGCCTCTCATCGGAACCCGTATCAGTCGCAGCCGACGACGCCGGCGCCTTCCCCCTCCCGCTCCTAGAAGGCGGCTCGGTGGGCGTTTCTTCCACCTCGAAGTCCTCCGCGCTCAGTGTCGCGGCCTGAGATTCTTGGTCGCCTGGGGTTGATCCGGGGGTGTCGAACTGGGGCCGATACACATCGTCGGCTGGAAAGGGCATTCTGCCGGCAGAGTTGAAGTACGGAGAAAGTCTCCGCGCCGGAGGAGTCTGCAAAGGAGACGGACCCCCGTATGGAAGTTGGCCGGGAGGAGAACCCATCGCCAACAACGACTGCATCCACTGCTCGTTTGCTTCATCCGTGTTGGGAATTTGTGAACTCGACTCTTTCCCCTTACCCTTATCCTTACCCGATCGGGAACTTTTCTTCCAAAAGCTCATAATTTTGATGAAAATTGAAGATTGGGAGAAGAGATTGAAAATGGAGAGAATGAAGATTGTGGGTGATGAATGGAGGAAGTGGAGGAAATATTTATAGGGGTGGAATGTAAAATAGCCGTTGGGTTCAAAAAAAAAAAAAAAAAATTTTAATTATCGCCGATTATCGCCGAGCGTCGCCACAGTGGCCGGCGATCGCTCGGCGATAATCCGGCGTTAGAACGCCACTCGGCGAAGCAACGGCAACATTATCGCCGAATTATCGCCGACTTCGCCACAATGGCCGGCGATAATTCGGCGATAACCGGCGATTTATCGCCGAGAATTCGCCACCTCCATTGGGAATGCTCTTATCTATATACTGGACAAAGCAATAATAGTCCAAATTTTTGGTAAATAACGATAACTATGCATACTCTTTTCAAGAAATTAAAGTTATCGAATTTTACTGCAGCGTACATTTAACTTGACTTTTTGGCTAGTTTTTTTATTGTTTTTGTTGTCCCTTTGTTGTTTTGTTTGTTACAAACGAGGTTAAAATAATGGAGAAATGGTATTTTAAATATAAAGTCAAATTTAAGGTTTAATTAAATATTTACTACTATGATTCAAAACAAATTTTATAAATCATATTCGTATTAGATTTTAAAATGATATTTAGTACTCTGTATTACTCCATCATACGGTATATTTATTCGGATTATCATTCAGGATCTCATTATCGTTTATAAAAGTATGAATTATTCTAGGCCCTGTAATTTATGTTGAGGGTGGCCCCAATTTATATCGATACATCAAATTAAATGAACATCTTGAGCCCAATATTTTTTTGGACCAGGGTTACTTAATTTCTTTGAGCCTAATATTTATTTCCATCCACCAAATTCAATATATTTAATTTCGGATAAATTACAAGAAAATCACGAATTCGACCAATTTTTAGTTGATATTGCAACTTTCGAAATAACCAATTACTATCATAGTATTGACATTTCTTTTAATTATCATATCGATATAGCTAGATTTGTGAGAAATAAGACATGACTTAAGCCAAAATATATAAACTGAAGCTTATATTTCATAGTATTTTTTACTAAAATCTATGATTTTATGTGATATACAATTATGCATTAAAAAAACTGTAGTTTCCTACTTTTTAAATGATGGGAACACACACATATTAATCAATAAAACAACATTAGGTTTAGAGCTAGCATTATAAGTAAGAAATTAATGCGACCATCCATGTGCTTGACTTTTATTACAAGCAACACACTATTTTAATTTTTAGTCACGCATGGAATATGCCTATACTGCAATAATTGCTCCTTGATTTGAAGTATCACTATTGGTAATTATTTTGAGACGTAACATTACAATTATGAGCCTCCAAATTTTTTTAAAGTATATATTAGTATTATTTGTTTCACAAATAATATATCACACCAACCATGTTATATGATGAGATTCGTATATATATAACGGGTAATTATTTGTTTTTTAAGTTTGTTTGTTTTTAGCTAGTTGTGCTTTGGCACCAATTGACAAGTCAATAAATCCAAATTAAGGAATAGCAGAGATTAATTAATCTAAACTCTAAAGAGACGTAGAAATCTTAAGTTACATCAAAGTTTTTATT